>NC_059157.1:185379056-185679056 GCF_019923935.1 Bubalus bubalis | reverse complement strand
GGAATGCACTTGTTCCCCCAGCAAACAGCAGTGATGGATATGAAATGCTGTCTATCGGGAAGCTCATTAAAGACTTGCTACCCACAGTTTTTACTGGGGGGCTCGTCACATAGGCATGTGCCTGGCATGTCCCCAGATTCTAGACTCCTAGGAGGAAAGCAGGTGTTCAGCATAAGCAGTATTTTTACATTTTAGGCACAGTGAGCCACTCTTATCCACTGTGGGACTAGTAACCCTTCTGGAATTCTCCAAGGGTAGCAGCCTCAGACCAACTGTGTTAACTCTTCTCTGTACAATGCAGCTTCTTCAATGATGGTGCCTTGCCATTTTCTCTCATTTTCTCACTCATTCAACCATCACTTTTCAAATATGCCCAGTACCAAAGGCTGGAAAAAACCACATGAATAAGACATACTTTGAGGACTTTATCACCTCCTACCCATATTTCACAGCCTATAGATAGATCTCACCCAAAATTCTTTAATATCTCCAAGCACATTGACCCAGATTCTTTCCTGGCTCCACTTGAATGTCAATATAGTTTCATTTTATGTTCAGCTATTAGCGATCGCCTGCCTGTTCTCCTATCTGTTATTTTGGTTGTTCCTAGACTTGAGAAACAGATGGTAAACCTAGTCATTCAGATGTCATTTGGACCCAAGTGCATTTTCTGGTCTCTTGCTCATTTGTGAAGTTTCATTTTAGCAAAATTGAAGATACTAACAGGATCATTCATGAAATATTATCAGGCAGTGATGACAATAAATAATACTGTTGATATTATCCCTGCTAAGTCACTTCAGTCGTGTCTGACACTGTACGACCCCATAGACGGCAGCCCACCAGGCTCCCCCGTCCCTGGGATTCTCCAGGCAAGAACACTGGAGTGGGTTGCCATTTCCTTCTCCAATGCATGAAAGTGAAAGTGAAGTCGCTCAGTCGTGTCTGGCTCTTAGCGACCCCATGGACTGCAGCCTACCAGGCTCCTCCGACCATGGGATTTTCCAGGCAAGAGTACTGGAGTGGGGTGCCATTGCCTTCTCCGGATATTATCACTATCATCAAGTAAAATCAGATGTCATGAATTGAAATTTGTTTGGGCAATGTGCCATAGTATAAGAAAGCAGGATTCAAGATTTCCAAACATAGTTTTTGACTCAGAATAAGAAAAGTAAAAGTGAGGTCACTTCAGTCATGTCCAACTCTTTGCGACCCCATGGACTGTAGCCTGTCCATGGGATTTTCCAGGCAACAGTACTGGAGTGGGTTGCCATTTCCTTCTCCAGGGGATCTTCCTGACCTAGGGATCGAACCTAATTCTCCCACATTGCAGGCAGATTCTTTACTGTCTGAGCCACCAGGAAATTCCTTCAGAATAAGAGGTCAGTGTGAAATCAAGACCGAGACCTGAGATGAACATGAATAATGCTGGGTTCTTAATGCTGCGTCCTCTTATGTACTGGGCAAGTCCAAGAGGAAGAAGGTCCCTCACTAGGTATGTTTGTGGCAGGAGCTCCAAGCAGAGGCACCATGCTTGTCTACCCTTTCTGGTTTAACTTCCAGGCAGATGGATCAGGACAGTAAAACTTCCAGCATCCCAGACTTCTTCCCTTCTCAGCATCCCCATCAGCAGCAGAACCCCCCAGTTCAGATAGTTGCATCATGGTCTTCTCCCTCCCCCAGCCTGCTGAGCCTGGCTGACCATTCACAGCAATTAATTTTAACTACCCTTCACTGTCTCTCCAGATCTTTGGATATTTCTGTCAATCTTTTCCGTGTTGTTGAAAGGGGCTTCTGAGCCTTTCCTAGTTCTTAGGCTGCCCACTCCCAGCCCCTTATGGACCTACTTGCTAGTGTTCAAAAAATAGTATCTTTTACTACATTGTGTCTGAAACCAGCTCTCTCCAGTGACCTCTCCTAACTCAAACATTGGATTCATCATGGTTGTTTTTTTTTTTTTTTTTTCCTGTTTGTTTCCAGTCTACTCCCCACCAGTGCTGTGGTCACGACCCCCCTGACTTTTCTAGGCCTGTTTCCATCTGTTTTCTCCACTGTGGCCTCTGCTATCACCTCTTCAGTGATTACTGCATGTCTTATGACACAGGTGCTCAGCTCCCCCAATTTTAAAGAACACTTTCCTTTGCCAGCTTCTATACCATAATGAAGGATAGGGAAATCCTATCTACAGTGTACTACAGTCCACGGGGTCCCAAAGTGTTGGACACAAGCTAGCTACTGAACAACAACAACAATGCTTTCATTCATTCATTTTCCCTGGAAAATTTGTTAAAAGAATAGTCTATACTCATCATTATTCCTAATCTATAGTGATTTGGTCTATGCCCCTTACATTCTACTGAAGCTTACCTTGTCAAGGTTCCTCAAGGCTTCCTAATATCCGTCTCGTGGTGCACATTCTGTCTGACCTCCTCCTCCACTGGCCACCCCTCTACACAGCCATGGGGGACTTTCTCCTGTCTGTTTTTTCACTTTCTCTTTCCTTGAGTTCACATCTTTTCTTCCCTGCTCAGAAATGTGAATAGACTCCCAAACTCAGTCCTCACCACCTCCCTTTCTCAATCTCCACTTTCTCCATTTTTCATTTCATCCCTTTGCCAGACTTCATCCATCATTTCTGCAGATCCTGACTTTAGATCTGTCTTCTCTCTGGGGATTGATCAATTCCAATCTCTGCCTGCTCCCTTCCTGCCACTTCCAGCAGAAAATAACTAACATAGAACTAAACTTTCCCCCCAACCATGAGTGAAATTGCCTTTACATTACTCTTTTATTTTGATAATAACTATTAGTTTCCAAACAGTCACTGCCTTGGTGGCTTAAAATAACAGGAATTCGCTCTGTCACAGTTTAGGCAGCCAGAAGTCCAAGGTCAAGGTGTCAGGAAGTCCGTGCTCTCTGAGAAATCTAGGGGAGCGGTTGTTCCATGGGTCTCTCCCAGGTTTGGTGCTTCCTGCTGTCCTTGGTGTTCCTTAGCTGTGGACACACACGCCAGTCTCTCTCTCTATCGTCATTTGGCTGTCTTCCTACGTGTGCGACTCTGTGTCTCTTCTCTGTTTATAAGGACACCAGTTATGTTGAATTAAGGGCCCACCTACTCCAGTATGACTGCTTTTTGAAAAATTCCATCTGCAAAGACCCTATTTCCAAATAAGGTTTCATTCTGAGCTCCCAGGAAGGGCATGAATTTGGGGAGAACAGTGTTCGACCCAAAACATTAACAAATCCTTTTAGTTTTTTTGACTCTCTCTCTCCTATTTTACATCTTTCTATTTCCTGCTTGACCCATAATAGACAACTGATAAATACTTATTGAAGAGGATCCTTAAACACATTTTTTTTTTAAAAAAGAAGGAAACAAAAATCAGAAAGCCTCAGCAGTATGGCAAGATGTGCCAGCACCCAGCAGTTCCTGGGCTGCCCCCAGCCCCGCCCCAGCCGAGTCAGAACGCCAGCTGGCAGCTGCCCACTTCCCCCCAGCTGCCTCTCCTTCAGCTTTGAGGAGCTCACACTCACAATCACGCTGGGCTGGGGGCCAGGATGAGACAGAATCAAAGTGGTCCTGGGCCAAGACACCAGGCCTTGAGGGAAACTGCTTGACTTGCATTTTCAGATCAAGCAGCTATGGACAGAATTGTGCCCCTCACACCCAAATGCAAAAGTTCTAATCCCCACGTGTCTGTATCTGGAAATGGGGTCTGTAGATGGTAAGTAAGGTTGGATGAGGTGGTAAGCTTTGAGCCCTAATCCCTTAGGACTGTGGCTGTGTAAGAGAAGAGACCTATGAGTCCACGGTGAGAAAGCAATAGATCTCACCAGACCCTGATCTTGCTGGGACCCTAGTCTTGGACTTCCAGCCTCCGAATTATGAGAAATAGACATGTGCTGGTTAAGCCACTGAGTCTGTGGTGTTCTGTTAGGGCAGCCCAAGCCAACACAGATAATATACATATAAACTCAGTTTCTGAATTTAATTCTGCAATTCTTGAGCTCCATGTGTTACTGTACTCCCGTACTCAACTTTTTGGGTTGTGTGATACTGCATAGGGCTTCCCCTTTGGCTCAGTGGTAAAAAAATCTGCCTGCCAGGGCAGGAGACACAAGAGACATGGGTTCGATTCCTGGGTGGGGAAGATTCCCTGTAATAGGAAATGGCAACCCACTTCAATATTCTTGCCTGAGAATTCCATGGACAGAGGAGCCTGGCAGTCTACAGTCTGGGCTTGCAGTGAGTTGGACATGAGTGAGCATTCTTAGGATACTGTATAACATGTATGTGATACCATATTACACATATGAAGCAATCTGATGATTCAGTGAGCACTCCTATTTTCAATGAATGATACAATTTTCATGTGCAGTGGATTATTTGACATCTCAGAGTCCCATGTTTCCCTTCTCTAAAAGAAATTGAGTCCTTTATTAATAGAAAAATGAAGAATACAATGCCCCCTTATCCATAGGGGATACTGTCCAAGACCTCCAGTGGATGCCTGAAACTGTGGAGCGTACCAAGCCCTATATATGCTGTATTTTTCCTATTCATAGCTACTTTTTATACAGTTTAACTGATAAATTGGCACAGTAAGAGAATATCTGAATTGCCAGTATCATAATTCTTGCTTTGGGGCCTTTATTAAGCAAAATAACGTTTATTAGAACCAAGAGGGTTCCTAAGTGACAGAGCAGTGTGTAGCTTACTCCATGTGGGTACGCCAGACAAAGGGGTGAGTCACATCCCATATGGGATGGAGCAGGTGGGGCAGAATTTCACCATGCTACTGAGAACAGTGCACAATTGAAAAGTTATGAATTATTTATTTCTGAAATTTTCCACTTAATGTTTTTGGACTGCAGTTGATAGCTGGTATCTGAAACCTTAGAAAGCCAAACCGTGGATAAGTGGGGTTGATTCTAAACCTCTCAAATGACTAGCGGTCTGAAAACTTACATGCAATACAATCTTTCTTCTGTAAATACCCCAAGTTCCAAAGTCAGTTCCAAGGTAACTGTGGTTTCATTGGATGAACTCAGTAGTGAAACATCTACAACTAAGCTGTATTTGGACAGTTGCATTGACTGTGCTGTGTCCATGTGTCGGGAAGTAGAAAGAATATTCACAAAATATTTCAGGCTGTTTAGTTTCTGGAATACTGTGAGGATGCCTAGTATTGCCCATTCAGAACTGGGCTGTATAAAGATGGTGGTGCAGTTGGTAAAGAATCTGCCTACCATTGCGGGAGATGTGGGTTTGATCTCTGGGTCAGGAAGATCCCCTGGAGTAGGAAATGACAGTAATCTTGCCTGGGAAATCCCAGGGACAGAGGAACCTGGTGGGCTAGAGAGTCAGACAGGACTGAGCAACTGAGCGTGTGCACGCGCGCGCGCACACACACACACACGCACACACTGAAAATCCTCAGGATGCATTGCTATGCAGGAAGGCATAGCTATGATGTTCTTTTCAGAGAAGCTGATAAGCATACACAGTAAATAAGGAAATATGAACTTCCTAACATCTCCAAATAGGGCCACGTGTTCTTCCAGAGAAAGCTTCAGGCTTCTGTTCACCTTCCATTTTGCAGTCCGAGTGAGGGCTTGAGTTTAAACTCGGAGAGACCAGGTTTTGAGTCACAATTTCACAGCTGTGAGAGCTTCATTAATTAATTGCCTCTCTGTGGAATTGAACATAGTGTTTTTATAAAGACTGGAAATGCCAGGAAGGGTGTTCCATGAATTATACATTTTTAGCCAGTTCTTGCTCTCTGGTTGTATACTCAGCTCTCTCATCGGAGGTTGCAAGGATGGAGTCTGAAGCCATCAGCCATGTTCAGGTTCCAGATCCACCCTGGACCAAGCTGTGACCTTGGGTTTATCACACAGTCTTTCTATGTCAACTTCCTCAATCATAACATGGGAACAACAATAAAATGTTGTAACATTGCAATGATTTAATACATGTACCGTGCTTAGAGCAGTGGTTGGCATAAAATTTGGCATTATTACTGTTGTCATTATTATCTCTTGTCTATCTAAACTGTTCCTGCTGCAGAAACTGGGTGGTCCGAACCCATGCCATAGTCCAAAGCAAATAAGACATTCCTTACATGGAGCTTGTTAGGGATGAGAACAGAAGTAATTCTATTTAAGAAGAGTTGTTAAAATACAAGGCATCCTGAAGAAAAAGAAAAGTGAAAATGTTAGCTGCTCAGTGAACTGTAGCCCTCCAGGCTCCTCTCTCTGTGGGGTTTCCCAGGCAAGAATACTGGAGTGGGGTGTCATTCCCTTCCCAACCCACAGATCAAATCCAGATCTCCTGCATTGCAGGCAGATTCTTCACCATCTGAGCCACCAGGAAATCCTGAAGAAGTTGTGGGTAAATGATCTGAAATCTTCCAAATTCAAAGCATTAGAGTGCTACCGAGTAGTCACATTGCTGCTGCTGCTGCTGCTACTGCTAAGTCGCTTCAGTCATGTCCGACTCTGTGCAACCCCATAGACGGCAGCCCACTAGGCTCCTCTGTCCCTGGTATTCTCCAGGCAAGAACACTGGAGTGGGTTGCCATTTCCTTCTCCAATGCATGAAAGTGAAAAGTGAAAGTGAAGTCGCTCAGTTGTGTCCGACTCCCAGCGACCCCATGGACTGCAGCCTTCCAGGCTCCTCCGTCCATGGGATTTTCCAGGCAAGAGTACTGGAGTGGGGTGCCATTGCCTTCTCCAGTAGTCACATTGGATTTTATCAAAATAAACAACTCTTTATTAAATGTTTTCTTAAACAGAAATTTGATGACATAAAATGAGCAACAAACTAGAATGAAATGATCCTATTTTTTGCCTTAACCGTCATAGATAAATCAGAATATATGCTTATAGGAAGGGTTTGGACTTAGATTAAAACATTTGGGTTATTAAGTAGCTAACAGTGTAACTCAGGTTCTATCTGATGACTTCACAACAACCTCATAGGTCAGTATTCTCATCAGCCCCCTTTACAGGTGAAGAAACCGAGACACAAAGATTTCAGTAATCTGTGCAAGATCCTATCTTGAGGTTTTGCATTAAAAGAAACCTTCTTTCAGTCCATAGTCCATAAATGCATAATAGTCAACTCAAGTTGTCAACTGCCTGACACACAACTTTAGCAGCCTTAACTTGAGAGCAGGAACTTGTGTAAGCAAGTAAAACATGTTCAGATACGGTATGATCCCAACCAGGCGTAGCTTTCTGGACATTTAATCTATTTAGAGCATTTTATTGCAGTTTGAGAACAATAAACCTAGTGTTCTTTGAAATAGTATTACACATCTAAAGAAAAATCAAAATAGGTAAAATCGACTAGGATAAACAATAATTTTCTTAATTTCAATTTTATTTAGAACTGGCCTGGGACTTCCTTGACGGTCCAGTGGTTAAGAACTGCACCTTCCAATATGGAGCTGTGGGCTTGATCCCTGGTGGGAGAGCTGAGATGCCACATGCCTCCTGGCCAAAAAAACAAAACATAAAAGCAGAAACAATATTGTAACAAACTCAATAAAGACTTTAAAATGGTCCACATCATAAAAAAGAAATCATTTGGGTCAGTTTTAATGAGGTGGATGAACCCAGAACCTATTATACAGAGTGAAGTAAGTCAGAAAGAGAAAGATAAACATCATATTATAATGAATATATATGGAATCTAGAAAAATGGTACTGAAGAATTTATTTACAGGGCAACAGTGGAGAAACAGACATAGAGAATAGACTTATGGACATGGGGAGAGGGGAGGAGAGGGTGAGATGTATCATGGAAACTTACATTATCGTATGTAAAATAGATAGCCAATGGGAATATGCTGTATGGCTCAGGAAACTCAAACAGGGGCTCTGTATCAACCTAGAGGGGTGGAATGGGAGGGAGATGGGAGGCAGGTTCAAAAAGGAGGGGATATATGTATACCTATGGCTGATTCATGTTGAGGTTTGACAGAAAACAACAAAATTCTGTAAAGCAATTATCCTTCAATAAATAAATAAATTAAAATAAATAAATAAATAGGCCCTTCCCATTGACTTCATGTGTGGTGTTACGATGCCTGATATATGTTGTTGTTGTTAGTCTCTAAGTCATGTATGATACTTCAGGACCGAATGGACTGTAGCCCACCAGGCTCCTCTGTCCATGGGATTTCCCAGGCAAGAATAGTAGAGTGTGTAGCCATTTCCTTCTCCAGGGGATCTTCCCGACCCAGGGATCGAACATGCATCTTGTGCATCGGCCAAAAGATTCTTTGCCACCAGGGAAGCCTACCTGTTAAACAGTAGGGGTTTAAAAAATAAATAAATAAAATAAACAGTAGGGGTTTAATAAATATTTGTTGAATGAATGTCAGATGAGCAGCTTTTCCATCAAACTGGTGGTGCTATTCCCTTTTGAATTATTCTTAATGCTTTATGGAGATATCTTACTTTCCTATACATTATTTTCTTCTGCTAAGGACAACCTTATATCAACCTCTTCACTCAAGGCAGAGTGTCTAGGCAGGCACATCACAGGTAACCCTGGAGTTCTCAGCTCACTTCCGCACATAGATATCCAAATTCCCAATATTTAGTAGTCCCAAAGCAAAAGCTGTCTCCTTTTATTTCCATGAAATGATTTTATTTTTGTAACAGCGTTACAATTTTATATTGCAGTATCTTCTGGAGAAGGGCATGGCAACCCACTCCAGTATTCTTGCCTGGAAAATCCCATGGACAGAGGAGCCTGGCAGGCTACAGTCCATAGGGTTGCAAAGAGCTGGACACGACTGAAGCGACTTCAGTCGTTTCTGTTAGCATGCATCTGTTAAAATATAGCACAGAAAAAGTCAGTTATGTAAAGTTTAAAAATAAAATAAAATTAATTAAAAAAATGCTAACAATAAAAAAAAACAAAAAAAAACAAACAAAAAAACCCCTTATTTCAAGATATTTAGAGGTGTTTTATAGCATTTGTTGATGCACTGGGTCCACAGCCAAGTCATTGTTCCTGAGACATCACCTGTTTTTTTGTTCATCTGAAGAGGGCACATGCACTGGTGTGCACAGAGTGTCAGGTCTTTATGACTGTTGTGTGGGGGTGTGCGTGGGTGTGCCTGTTTCAAATAGGTATCCGTGTGCTCCACGAATTTATGATGCTGCCTCCAAAACTGTAGAATTTCTGACTGGAAGAGTTTCAGTATCTTTCTGACCTTGACAGTGGAGCCCTGGAAAGGTCACATGGTGAGCAGCAGGAAGAGTGGTCCTTAGCCAGGGGGCCCCCCACATGAACTTGGACGAGGATGTGAATGCTGCCTGGACCATCCTTCCAGATTCATCACGGGATCAGGTTTCTCATCTGAAAATGATGTATTGGAAGAGGAAAGAGTCATCTGGGCAGCTAGTGGCAAAGAGGGCTCAAACCTGGGATTTTCGGTGGCTGTTTTGGCACAAGTGATTTTAAATTCCTTCATTGCTGTCATTTAAGCATTGCATAAGCATATGCATAAGATATTGCTTTTAAAGTTGCCATTTTTAAAAAATTATATGACCCATTTAAAAAGGGCACAGATGAGATAGAGGCACGAAGAAATAACTTACTTAAAGTGAATAGATTTACCTTGTTGAAGAACAAGCAAAGACTATTGGGGCACTTTTAATTATTGATTTAAAAGAAATTCATTGAAAACTGTATAACTCAAAATGAATCATTTTGAAATGGACCTTTCAAGAATAGAAATTCTGAGTTTCTAAATTTTGTTTCAGTATCAAATATTTAAAATGCATTTTGCATTTTGGTGCAAATAGTATGTTGTATATCTGGGAATGTTTACTGGTGGTTTCAGAAAAGAAAAACCATATATATATATATATATGTGTGTGTATATATATGTATTCTATTAAGGAATATACATGTATATTCCTTAATAGAAATGTCCTTAGATCAATGTTTCTTGACTTTTTTTTTTTGGATCAGGGATGTGCTGAGGAGATAATGAAGACTATAGAACAGTGGATCCACAGGAAAACACATTAGCACCCAAACCTGTCTTAATTCCAGGCCTTTTCCCTTGCCTTCAACCTCACCACCCGTTTGCACCCTCTCAAGCCCATACTCCTCCCCGTGACCCAGATTAACTAGGCATTCATACCATCTGCAATAGAGATGTTAGGTAGCTTCTTTTTCTGTCTCTCTCCCCACCCCTCTGTTTTTGAATTCAGTTTTATATGGAAAACTGCAGCCTCCCTCTTTGTCTGATGTCTTATTTGTCCTTGCTCCTTTGGTTCCATCTGTTATGCATACATTTTACCCCTTCTGTGCCCTGTGCATTGTACCAGTAACTTTCACTGCAATTGTTCTTGTACCCAGAAAAGCAAGGGGTTTTTATAAGAAGCCTTCATCAAGTCATTTTCAAACTGCAGATGATATTAAGAGAGAAAGGCCATACTGAGTACCCCCCCTCCCTAATTAGATGGTGAAATTTTTAGTTCTTGGCACTGTTATCTGTTCAAATTGAAACCCTATCATTGAAAAAGCCAAATGAACTTGAAACTACGGAGGGCCATTTCCCAAAAGGGAAGGCAGCCAGACGCCAGCCCTCCGTGGGGAGCCAGAGCCCACGCCATCTACACGCACGTGACAGGATTCCACAGCTCCCATCTCTGAGTTAAGTCATTTGCTCGAAGGAGAAATTATCCTAGGATTCAGGATCTTTAAAAAATGGTCTGTATGACAGGTTACCCCATGAATAACCAGATGTTGAAGAAAAGTATATTTCAGGCTTCCCTCCTCCCCACGTGCTCAGTCGCGTCTGACTCTTTGTGATGCCATGAGCTGTAGCCCACCACGTTTCTCTGTCCATGGAATTTCCCAGGCAAGAATACTGGAGTGGGTTGCCATTTCCTCCTCCATATGACAAGTTACTCCATGAATAACCAAATATTGAAGAAAAGCATATTTCAGGCTTGTGGGTAATTTTTAAATGATTCACAGAGTTCATTCAGGGCTCATAAACTGTGCATTATTTTCTGTGAGTCTGTGTCCCAGTCATTCCCTCTTCTGTTGAATTCTACTCAATCTATTGTCATTAAATGAAAAGACATACGAATGTATGTTTCAATCACTTCCTCTTCTGCTGAATTCTAACCTTCCCATCACTCAGTGAGGAACATATAAGCATCCTGTTATGGTCAAGCAAGGCTTCAGTGATTCTGCGGTGAGAGGTTTTCATGGATCTCTGAGTCGGTTTCCGATGTGAGCCATAGAACCTCGGGTTTCGTTGAGGTCTGATGCACACTCGTCACTGGACTCCTTACATGATTTATTCATGTCTTGAACACGTGAATCCAGGTTTATTTCCCTGAACTGCTTGCTCTTGTTTACTGGGTTTGATTTGTTGAAAAAAAAAAAAAAAATGAATACATATACTCTGGCTTCTCTGTAAATTGTATAAATCTTTCACGTTTTACAAAAGACAAATATATATATGTTCCTCTCTTCCTTTATCAAAATTACCAAATGTTTATGAATACCTTTGACTTTCATTGAAATTTTTAAAAGTTGTAGATAGTAAGTTCATGCATCATTATTAATCTTCTAAAGAAAAATAATGAAGCTGAAAAACTTATTTCATGTATTTAAAATATACACTGATTGCACATTTATCACTAATCTCAAATCTTATTATCTATTTTCTGTACATGGGGAAAAATATATCCAAAGTTGCTTTTGTTTTAGGATCTTTTAATGAGATTAAGCTGGACTTCCCAGGTGGTTCAGTGGTAAAGAATCCACCTGCCAATGCAGGAGACATGGGAGATTTGATCCCTGGGTTTGATCCCTGGGTAAAGAAGATCCCTTGGAGGAGGAAATGGCCACTCACTCCAGTATTCTTGCCTGGAGAATGCCATGGACAGAGGGCTACAGTCCACGGAATTGCAAACAGTCAGATATGACTTAGCGACTAAACATGAGCACAAGCACACCACGAGGATTAAGCTACGTTTTATTAATAGTGGCTATTGATTTATAGCTCTTTTATATGTGCCTTTTTGAAATAGTTATCCAGGAGGAGAACAGGAAGGCCTATAGACATGTGATTTAGGGTATTTCTGTTTTGAATGGTCTATTACATTGAGATAGAATGAGTGTCCAGTATTTTAAACCCCATGAGTAACAGCAGAAGTATTAAAGGTGATGAGATTCAGAGCTTCCATAAAGCTTCAGTAAAATTCTTTGTATATATTGGGTTATTACATAGGACCCCAAATCCAGTTTTGCAGAGAAACTTGTTTATTAATAACTATTCTATGGAACCAGAATTTAAAGAATAATGGGAAAAAAGAACAATTTAGAGTGGACTTTTCCCTTTAATTTAAATTTGGGGTATTTACCTTTAGTCTCAAATCCTTTTTAAAATTAGGTGGGACAGAAACTATAAATTAGGGACAGTTATCTGAACTTGGTTGTAGAAATGAAGTCATTGAAGTTGGGGTCCTGTAAGGAACTGCATGCGCATGGGAAAGAAATGAAGGAAAACTAGAGGGAGAAAGGGACAGCAAGTAGGCCACGTGTGTACACTTCATTCTCTGCATGCTTATGCTCTCTGACGACTGCATGATTTATTCAAAGATTTATTGATTTTCTTCTCTGCTCTAGCCTGCTGACCTGCTTTTGCTGACAGGTTTGTATGCCCCAAACCAATCTGACAGTCATGAGTATGCTATCGTATAAGTCCCCGTGGTCTGCAGCAAATATTTTATATCTAGTCCTTATCAACAGTAAGTAAACACAAGAAGAGAGCCATTGGCACACCTTCCTTTAATGTGCCATGAAAGGAATTCAGAGATGCCAACCTGGAACAGATGTGAGTGTGTGTGTGTGTGTGTGTGTGTGTGTTTATGTATGTATAAATGTTAGAGTGGAAGTTGTGGCTGTTTTCACTCTTAGTACCAGACATTAAGTGATACTTACTTCTGTAAAAATGCCCTATGAGATCTGTGATTTGCTTCAGGTTAATTCAGTGATCTAAAGGAGATCAGTCCTGGGTGTTCATTGGAGGGACTGATGCTGAAGCTGAAACTCCAATACTTTGGCCACCTGATGCGAAGTGTTGACTCATTGGAAAAGACCCTGATTCTGGGAGGGATTGGGGGCAGGAGGAGAAGGGGACGACAGAGAATGAGATGGCTGGATGGCATCACCAACTCGATGGACATGAGTTTGGGTAAACTCCAGGAGTTGGTGATGGACAGGGAGGCCTGTCGTGCTGCAATTCATGGGGTCACCAAGAGTCGGATACGACTGAGCGACTGAACTGAACTGAACTGAACTGAATTCAGTGCATTGGGGGTGGGGTTCAGCAGGACTTGACCATTGTTGAAATAGATGATGGATACAAGCAGGTTCCTTATACTTATTTTTGTATTTTGTGTATGCTTAAAATATTCTATAAGGAAACATTGAAGAATGCACACCTGCATAACAAACCATGATCATTTGTTATTTGAACCTTCAGAGCACACGGTTTAACACGAGTGGTTGGCACATCAAGCCAGGAGTAGGCAGATTATGAATGTCATAGATTAAAAATTAATGCTATATTAAGTGAAGTGTTGTTTTCCTGCTGGTCATGAGCTCTGAAATTCTGGTACAAGACTAGAGCCATAAAAAATGTCCTTTAAATCAGTGATGCTTCTCCAAGTTGAGGGTATTCCATCTCAGTTAATAAAATGGAATATTTTCAACCAGCATTTTTCAAGCTGGGTCCATGGAGGGGCTAAGAGAACAGGGAAAAGGTCATGTTGGTTCTGGGTTCAAAATTTTTAGAAAGTAATGTATTAAACTGTAGCAACACAGTTCTTTACTTTGGAACCGGAGCGATACAATGCATGCATGCTCAGTTTTGTCTGACTCTTTGCGACTCCATGGACTGTAGCCCACAAGGCCCCCCTGTCCATGGAATTTTTCAGGCAAGAATACTGGAGTGGGTTGCCATTTCCTCCTCCAGGGGATCTTCCCCACTCAGGGATTAAAGCCACATCTTTTGTGTCTCCTGCACTGCAGGTGGATTCTTTACCTTTGAGCCACCTGGGATGCCCATTTTGGAACCATGTACCATAAATTCTAAGAGATCATGTCAATTGTTATTTTTATTAACTTTTTTATTTTCTTAGCCCATGATACTCTTTCAGATACAACTTGGGAAACACTGCTTTAGAATTTAGGCAACTAAGTTTAGTTCAGTCACTCAGTTGTGTCCAACTCTTTGAGACCCCATGGACTACAGCATGCCAGGCTTCTCTGTCCATCACCAACTCCCTGAGCTTGCTCAAACTCATGTCCATTGAGTCAGTGATGCCATCTAATCATCTCATCCTCTGTCATCCCCTTCTTCTCCTGCCTTCAATCTTTCACAGCATCAAAGTCTTTTCCAATGAGTCAGTTCTTTGCATCAGGTGGCCAAAGTATTGGAGCTTCAGCTTCAACATCAGTCCTTCCAATGAATATTCAGGACTGATTTCCTTTAGGATTGACTGGTTTGATCTCTTTGCAGTTCAGGGGACTCTCAAGAGTCTTCTCCAACACCACAGTTCAAAAGCATCAATTCTTTGGTGCTCAGCTTTCTTTGTGGTCTGACTCTCACATCCATACATGACTACTGGAAAAGCAATAGTTTTGACTAGATGGACCTTTGTTGGCAAAGTAATAGTCTGCTTTTTTTTTTTTTAATTTTATTTTATTTTTAAACTTTACATAACTGTATTAGTTTTGCCAAATATCAAAATGAATCCGCCACAGGTATACATGTGTTCCCCATCCTGAACCCTCCTCCCTCCTCCCTCCCCATTCCATCCCTCTGGGTCGTCCCAGTGCACCGGCCCCAAGCATCCAGTATCATGCATCGAACCTGGACTGGCAACTCATTTCATACATGATATTTTACATGATTCAATGCCATTCTCCCAAATCTTCCCACCCTCTCCCTCTCCCACAGAGTCCATAAGACTGTTCTATACATCAGTGTCTCTTTTGCTGTCTCGTACACAGGGTTATTGTTACCATTTTTCTAAATTCCATATATATGCATTAGTATACTGTATTGGTGTTTTTCTTTCTGGCTTACTTCACTCTGTATAATAGGCTCCAGTTTCATCCACCTCATTAGAACTGATTCAAATGTATTCTTTTTAATGGCTGAATAATACTCCATTGTGTATATGTACCACAGCTTTCTTATCCATTCATCTGCTGATGGACATCTAGGTTGCTTCCAGGTCCTGGCTATTATAAACAGTGCTGCGATGAACATTGGGGTACTCGTGTCTCTTTCCCTTCTGGTTTCCTCAGTGTGTATGCCCAGCAGTGGGATTGCTGGATCATAAGGCAGGTCTATCTCCAGTTTTTTAAGGAATCTCCACACTGTTCTCCATAGTCGTTGTACTAGTTTGCATTCCCACCAACAGTGTAAGAGGGTTCCCTTTTCTCCACACCCTCTCCAGCATTTATTACTTGTAGACTTTTGGATCGCAGCCATTCTGACTGGTGTGAAATGGTACCTCATAGTGGTTTTGATTTGCATTTCTCTGATAATGAGTGATGTTGAGCATCTTTTCATGTGTTTGTTAGCCATCTGTATGTCTTCTTTGGAGAAATGTTTATTTAGTTCTTTGGCCCATTTTTTGATTGGGTCATTTATTTTTCTGGAGTTGAGCTGTAGGAGTTGCTTGTATATTCTCGAGATTAGTTGTTTTAAATATGCTGTCTAGATTTGTCATAGCTTTTCTTCCAAGGAGCAAGTGTTTTTTAATTTCATGGCTGCAGTCACCATCTGCAGTAATTTTGGAGCTCAAAAAATAAAGTCTGTCACTGTTTCCATTGTTTCCCCATCTATTTGCTATGAAGTGATGGGACCGAATGCCATGCTCTTCATTTTTGGAATGTTGAGTTTTAAGCCAGTTTTTTCACTCTCCTCTTTCACTTTTATCAAGATACTCTTCAGTTCCTTTTCGCCTTCTGCCCTAAGGGTGGTGTCATCTGCATATCTGAGGTTATTGATATTTTTCCTAGCAATCTTGATTCCAGCTTGTGCTTCATCCAGCCCGGCATTTTGCATGATATACTCTGCATATAAGTTAAATAAGCAGGGTCACAATATACAGATTTGACATACTCCTTTCCCAATTTGGAACCAGTCTACTGTTCCATATCTGGTTCTAACTATTGCTTCTTGACCTGCATACAGATTTCTCAGGCGGCAGGTAAGGTGTTCTGGCATTCCCCACTCTTTTAAAGTTTTCCACGGTTTGTTGTGATCCACACAGTCAAAGGCTTTGGCATAGTCAATAAAGCAGAAGTAGATGTTTTTCTGGAACTTTCTTGCTTTTTCTATGATCCAGTGGATTTTTGCAATTTGATCTCTGGTTCCTCTGCCTTTTCTAAATCCAGCTTGAACATTTGGAAGTTCTTGGTTCATGTACTGTTGAAGCTTTGCTTGGAGAATTTTGAGCATTACTTTGCTAGCATATGAGATGAGTGCAGTTGTGTGCTAGTTTGAACATTCATAGGCAACTAAAGGTTATTTATATAACAGTAACATTTTTAAGCCTTATTTTATGTTCAGTGACTGAAAATTAAGCATGAACTCAGTGTTTTCATAGGAACAAACATCACTTATGGATGGAACAAATCTGAAAATTCTACTTTTCTAAAATCTAGTTTATAGGTCTTTTGGGTTTTATTAGATTCAGATTCTGTTTTGTACCTTTTTGGGCATCATTTTTATTGTTATGAATGTGCAACAAGATACCAGCTTGCTGACTCCAGAATGGCCAAGAATAGAGTGAGCAGGAAAGGGTATACAGTTAGGCTAAGCAAAAGGGAACCTGTCATGTGTGGGCACTCAGGGGGCAAAGACTCCTTAGAGGGCTGAGCTTGGAGAGGAAGGGCTGGGGTGTGGGCAAGGTCAGTAAATGGAAGGACCTGCTCAGGCCAGTGAGGGAGGATGCAGGGATAATGGAAAACTACTGAATCATGGGACCATGTGGCCATGGTTACTGTACAGAGAACAGTGATGTACGGAGGACAGAACAGATCATTGAATGAGTAGTTACAAGACACATTGGAGTCTTGACCACAGCAGTAGATATGGGGAGAGAGGAATGAGGACAGATTTAGGAAATGTTTTCGGATGATTTGGTACACTGGGTAAACCGGATGTGAGCATGAAAGAATGATGAGCACCAGCAATGACTCGGGTTTTTGCCTTAAGGAATTTAGTCAACGGTGGTTAACTGGTGGCAGAACATTATTGTTTAATCTTATTAATCAGAAGTTTATCAGAAATAGCTTTAACAGTAGGACAAGCCCTTAGGAAGTCTCTTCTTGGTGGGCATGAGAGAGGAGTGCTTTTGGCCCAGTAATTTCACTAAAATTATTTTTGAAGCTGGCTTTGCACAGACATTCACAGGACGTTCAAGTACTGCCTCTGACCTTCACTCAGCACTTTCTTGTTCTCTTTCACCATGGGCTTGATCTGACTTCCTCTGACTCTTTCTCACCACTGGCCTCAGTACATTCTCTTGACTGATTTCAGGTTAGTCAAGAAAAAGTGAGCATTTGAGACAAGAAGGGAGATGGTGGCCTCTCTTCTCAGTTGCCCCACCCTGAAAAGTCTGGATGCAACAGCTGACGACTTACTGTTGACTGTTTCATTTGCTTCATTGCTTTAAGCTGAATGTAGTGACGCTGAGGGATTCCCTGGTAGCTTAGCTAATACAGAATCCTCCTGCATTGCAGGAGACCCTGAAGATGCTCTCTGCTCTTGTGTCTGAATGTGGTTTCTCAAAGGGCTGTCTTCTGTTCTCCATACTCTTCTGTGTTCAATTTCCAAGGAACTTTCAGATCATCTAACTTTAATTCATCTTTAAAAGTTTGAAGTAGTTTTTTGTTTCACCCCTAGTCATCCCCTTCCTTATTCCTGTTTAGTGAGTGGAGACTGTTTTCTTAATCCCCCCAGCTACTTTCTTTAGCCTTTTCTTTTTTAGAAGAAACTCTTAACCTCTCTTTATAAGTTTCACAATTTCCAAACTTTGGGTCATTTTCTTTGCTCACTTGTATCTCCCTCCAAATATTCCTCCATTAAAAATAGTGCATACATGTTCTTCTAAAATCATGCAGTGAGGAAAATGAACTTTTATCTCTTCAAGAAGTAAATGTGGTGAAAGACTATAATTGAGTTTCTTTGGAGAAACCATGGGGTCAATTTTCTAATTAGAACGTATATATTAATCCTTTTCAACCTGTTTCACACTTCTGCATTGAGGAGTAATGTTTTTAGAGTCTTCTTATTTCTACTTTCAAATCAGGATGCATTTTCTCATTATGGAAGGGCAGTGTTACTTGATGGAGTTTGCTAATCTCTTTTGTGCAGTTACATGAAAAATATATATTTGACTTGTCTCTATTTGTTCTCACTTGTGTTTTGAGTAGGAATGCTCGGTTGTCTTTGCAAAGGTAACTGGAGACTAATTTTTAAAAATAAATTGTTGAAGGGATATTTGTACACCCATGTTCATAGCAGCATTATTCGCAGCAGCCAAGGTGGGAAGCAATCCAATGTCCACCAACAGAGGACTGAATAAACAAAATATGCCATACACGTGCAAGGGAATATTATTCAGGCTTAAAGTTAAAAAAAAAAAAAAAGAAATTCTAACACGTGCAAAATGGGCTAACTTTGAGGACATTGTGCTGAGTGAAATAAGCCAGTCACCAAAAGATAAATACTGTGTGGGTCCACTTATGTGAGGCACCCAGTGTATTCATAGACACACAGAGTATAGTGGAGGGGGCCAGGGGCTTGGGGAAGGTGAGAAATGGGGTTTAACTGATACAGAGTTTCAGTTTTGCAAGGAGAAAAACTTCTGGAGTTTGGACGCAGGATACTGGGAATATATTTAAAATCACTGAACCCTACTCTTAAAAAAATAGTTAAGATGGTTGAGTTTTATATAATATGTCAAAGTGTTAGTTGCTCAGTCATGTCTGATGCTTTTCGACCCCTTGGACTGTAGCCCGCTAGGCTCCTCTGTCCATGGGATTTCCCAGGCAAGAATGCTCGAGTGGGTTGCCATTCCCTTCTGGGGATCTTCCTGAACCAGGGATCAAACCCGTGTCTCCTACTTTGCAGGCAGATTCTGTACCATCTGAGCAACTACGTATTTAACCACAATTAAACTTTCAAAAGGTAAATTATTGCACCTTTTCCCTTTAAATAACTTCATGAGAAAGTTGATTTTGTTCTTAAAGACCTGGATGCTGCTGCTGCTGCTGCTAAGTCGCTTCAGTTGTGTCTGACTCTGTGCGACCCCATAGATGGCAGCCCACCAGGTTCCCCCGTCCCTGGGATTCTCCAGGCAAGAACACTGGAGTGGGCTGCCATTTCCTTCTCCAATGCATGAAAGTGAAAAGTGAAAGTGAAATCGCTCAGTCGTGTCCAACTCTTAGCGACCCCGTGGACTGCAGCCCACCAGGCTCCTCCGTCCATGGGATTTTCCTGGCAAAAGTACTGGAGTGGGGTGCCATTGCCTTCTCCGAAGACCTGGATGAGCTGTCTTTAAATAATATTGCATGTGTAACATCGTATTTTACAAACAGCTTCAAAACTCATCGCAAGAATTACCTTTTCCCTAGTATTTTTTAAAAGAATATAATTGGTGATATTGAATCTGGATTTTAAAAAATTATTGCCATAAATAGATTTGAAAATTGTAATACCATTTGGGGAAAATATGATAGTAATTTTGCTAGTCTTTATTTTCTCTAACACTATGGTTGGCTGAATGATACATAAAAGGTACACAAACCACAAGAAAGCAAGGGTTTGGATCTGTTCGGTTAGTATCTAGAATAGTCACTGGGGCATAGTATAAGCTCTGTGCACATGTGTTTATTGAGTGCACATCCAGGGTATCTGTGTACTAAATTGCCACTTGCATGTGGTCTGTAGAATTGTGGATTCCTCAACCAGGCACATGGCACTTCTAGATACTAGGACCCTTCCTTTTGTTCATTTATCACATAATTACTCACCAGTGAGCTTTTAGTTGCTAAGCATTTTGTATTTCAAAGTAAATAATTTAAGCAGATCACAGATGAAAATGCTCTAAAACATAGATTTAGAGAAACTGGTCCATTGTCTCACTAACCTAAGCACACTAACCTAAGCACACTAACCTAATCTGAGAACTTTTAAAAACATGAATGCCCAGACCAACAAAAGTGAACTTCAAAGAACAAGGCATCGGTGTTTACAAAAATCTACCGAGGTGTTTACCAGGTACAGGCAGGGCTGAGAACCTACAAGTGTGCACGCCAGGGCCTAGAACCTACAGCTGTGCAGCCACAGTGCAGCCCTGTGTAAGTAACAGTGCTCACCTTAGTTTGTTGTTATTTTAGCTACTGAGTTGTGTCTGAATCTTTGGGATCCGATAGACTATAGACTGCCAGGCTCCTCTGTCCAGGCAAGAATACTAGAGTGGGTTGCTATTCTGTCCTCCAGGGGGTCTTCCCGACCTGGAGATTGAACCTGTGTCTCCTCATTGGCAGGCAGATTCTTTACCACTGAGCTACCAGGGAAGCTCAGACACTAAATTAGGCCATACTTATTTAGTGAGCACCTACTCTGCACAAACCCTGTCTGCAACATTGCCTCATGTTAGCCCCAAATTTCGTCCTGTAATTTTACTTTTTTCTCATCACCGTCTTTTGGTAGGATTATCCTAGAAAAAGGAAGTAGGGTCCTTTGGTCTCTCTGAATGGTTTGGAGGAAGCTGTATCTTACATTCAATTTGCTATGCAGGTGCTAGTTTCTGAAAGTGATGTGACAGGCAGCCCTCTGTAACACAGCCTACTAATTCAACCAATGAAGTTTTATCTTCCAATCTCCCAGAACAGTGTTCCTTAAACCAGGTGAACGTGAAACACCCAGGGAAGATCCAGTTAAAACAGATTCTGATTCGGCAGTTCAGGACAGGGTCTAAGACTCAGCATTTCTGATAGGCTCACAGGTGCTACCAGATCTGGTGGTCCAAGGGCTGCACTGTGGCTGCATGGCTGTAGGTTCTAGGCCCTGGCATGCACACTTGTAGGTTCTCAGCCCTGCCTGTACCTGGTAAACACCTGGGTAGATTTTTGTAAACACCGATGCCTTGTTCTTTGAAGTTCACTTTTGTTGGTCTGGGCATTCATGTTTTTAAAAGTTCTCAGATTAGGTTAATGTGCTTCAAGTACTGAAGACCACTGCCCTGGACAAACATGACTGGCTATTGTCTGTAACCATAACACCGAATCCACTGATGGGATTTATGCAATGGCACCCCACTCCAGTACTCTTGCCTGGAAAATCCCATGGATGGAGGAGCCTGGTGGGCTGCAGTCCATGGGGTCGCACAGAGTTGGACACGACTGAGCGACTTCACTTTCACTTTTCACTTTCATGCATTGGAGAAGGAAATGGCAACCCACTCCAGTGTTCTTGACAGGAGAATCCCAGGGATTGGGGAGCCTGGTGGGCTGCCATCTATGGGGTCGCACAGAGTTGGACACAACTGAAACGACTTAGAAGCAGCAGTGTCTTATAGAGCGGCTTTCCCAGTGGCTCTGCAGTAAAGAATCCGCCTGCCAATGCAGGAGCCACAGGAGATGTGAGTTCAACTCCTGAGTTGGGAAGATCTCCTGGAGGAGGAAATGTCAACCCCTCCAGTATTCTTGCTTGGATAATCCCATGGACAGAGGAGCCTGTCCGTGGGGTCTCAAAGAGTCAGCAGAACTGAATGACTAAGCATGCAATGTCTTCTAGGGATTCAAAGAACGCTAGAGGAATTGTCCTAATACAGCACTTAGCACAGGCACTGATGCTAAGAAATGTGTGGCTGGGCAAGTGAGTGATTATTTGCAGACATTATAGATTATGGTCAGTGACTTGATCCCAGGGCAGTGGTCTAGTGCTACAGCCCCAGGCCGTCAATATCCCCAAACATGCCAGTTATTGGATGGTGCTGTTAATGGGAGAGGGGGAGAACGGGGCCTTGTACACGCAGGTAAAAACTGGGAGAGGCATTGGAAAGAAGGTCGTGGAAAAATATTTACATCTATGATACATAGATGATAGATGGATGGATGAGGGACATGATACTGACCCAGGACTCTTGGCCTCCTAAACAATGGAAATTGACTAAAGGCCAGACCAGAAATTCAGGTGATGCTTCACTGGGGCCCCTGCTGCAAAATGGGGAGCAAGAACAAACAACAGGTTCTCTTGTTTGCTCACCAGGTAGGGGGTGAGCTTGTTCCTTATGTGGGATAAAGGGAGGAGTGTGTCCAGGGGTCAAGCTGGAGGGGTGGCTTAGGTGGTTTGCCCACACCTCAGGTGGTGTTGAGTGCAAGAGACATGCACAGTACCTGCTTTCTCTCCCAATGCACTGTTTTTACTCCATGCTCTTCAGAAGTGGAAGCTGAGTTTTTTGTATAGTTTCTTTGTGCTTTGTTACTCAAGGAGAGGTGTGTCCAGGTGCAAGCTTATAGCACTACAGCAAAGGGTCCCAGGTTGCAGCCTGTCTCAGAAGGATAGATAAATGGATAGAAAGATAGAAGGCAGGAAGGAGACACACCAAAGGTGTACCACTCAGAATCAGTTCAGTTCAGTTCAGTCGCTCAGTCGTGTCCAATTCTTTGCGACCTCATGAATTGCAGCACTCCAGGCCTCCCTCTCCATCACCAACTCCCGGAGTTAACTCAGACTCACGTCCATCGAGTCAGTGATGCCATCCAGCAATCTCATCCTCTGTTGTCCCCTTTTCCTCCTGCCCCCAATCCCTCCCAGCATCAGAGTCTTTTCCAATGAGTCAACTCTTTGCATCAGATGGCCAAAGTACTGGAGTTTCAGCTTCAGCATCATTCCCTCCAAAGAAATCCCAGGGCTGATCTCCTTCAGAATGGACTGGTTGGATCTCCTTGAAGTCCAAGGGACTCTCAAGAGTCTTCTCCAACACCACAGTTCAAAAGCATCAATTCTTCGGCGCTCAGCCTTCTTCACAGTCCAACTCTCACATCCATACATGACCACTGGAAAAACCATAGCCTTGACTAGATGGACCTTTGTTGGCAAAGTAATGTCTCTGCTTTTGAATATGCTATCTAGGTTGGTCATAACTTTCCTTCCAAGGAGTAAGCGTCTTTTAATTTCATGGCTGCAATCACCATCTGCAGTGGTTTTGGAGCCCCCAAAATTAAAGTCTGACACTGTTTCCACTGTTTCCCCATCTATTTCCCATGAAGTGATGGGACAGGATGCCATGATCTGAGTTTTCTGAATGTTGAGCTTTAAGCCAACTTTTTCACTCTCCACTTTCACTTTCATCAAGAGGCGTTTTAGTTCCTCTTCACTTTCTGCCATAAGGGTGGTATCATCTGCATATCTGAGGTTATTGATATTTCTCCCCGCAACCTTGATTCCAGCTTGTGTTTCTTCCAGTCCAGCGTTTCTCATGATGTACTCTGCATATAATGGAGAAGCATAAATCACCAGTAGCTTTTGAGGGACTGAAGTTGGAGAGGCATAATTGGGCACTATGGATATAAAGTTGCAATGAACATTCAGCTAAGTATGCAAGCGTTTTTGTATAATGATGTGTTTAAGTAGTGCAAAGAGAAGTGAAGGCTTACCAAACTCCTCCTGGATAGAAATCTCTTTCTCTGCTAAAGACTGCTTTTCAGACACTGTCCTATTGCTCCTGAGCCATGATGGATGCTCAGAGAAGCCTGACCTCTCTGGTGGGGCTATAGGTGGGGAGGGGAGCACACATTTTTCCAGTTGAGCAGAAAGCACTGTTTGACTTTCTTCTAAGGCAGTATTTTTACTGCGCTGTGAGACCTGCACAAGAAGTAACTTTCATGGGGCTTGATCTTCCCAATCATGTTTCTGATGTCTCTGTTGGGAACGTCTTCCAGGGCAGGCCTGCTTCTCTAGGCTTTCCAGGTAGCTCAGATGGTAAAGAATCTGCCTGCCAATGTAGGAGATGCCTGAGACAAGAGTGCAATCCCTGGGTCAGGAAGATCCCGTGGAGGAGGGCATGGCAGCCCACTCCAGTATTCTTGCCTGGAGAATCCCATGCACAGAGGGGTCTGGTGGGCTACACTCCATGGGGTTGCAAAGAGCTGGACACAGCTGGAGTGACTTAGCACATGCCTTGGTGCACATCACTGTGAAGCAGCCTGCGAGGTCCTGGCGTCTTTTGGTTAGTTTTGAGTCTCTGTGTTTAATCCTCATGACATCTGGCCCCCCTGCAGCAGACTGTGAGAGCAGAGGGGTAGAGCGGTGCCTGGGGCAGGAGTGCTGATGGCCTCTGTGACTCAAGGATGGAGAACAGTCAAACACCCACCACGGACTTCCCCATTCTTGTAAAATGAACTGTTCCGCATGAAGGCGTGTGTGTCCTGATGGTGTGCAGAGGGAGCAATGGCTTTGCAGAGGGAGGAAGTGTGGGTAAGGTCAGATGGGCGAGGGTCCGGGTCATAGCAGGGCAGTGTCACATGGGTTGAGCGCAGAGACATCTGCAACTCTGCCTCCAGGGATCCAGGCTCTGCAGTAGCCCTGCTCTGTGACCCTGGCCCAGTGTCTTGGCCTCTCTGAACCTCAGTTTTCTCCTCTGCAACATAAGGATGATAACCACCCTTTGGTGTGTGCATGCTAAGTCACTCAGTCGTGTCCGACTCTTAATGACCCCCTGGATGGTAGCCCGCCAGGATCCTCTGTGGGATTCTCCGGGCAAGAATACTGGGTTGCCACTTTCTCCTCCAGGGGATCTTCCCGACCCAGGGACTGAACCCTCATCTCTTATGTCTCCTGCATTGGCAAGTGGTTTCTTTACCATTAGCACCACCTGGGAAGCCCACCACCCCTTTGTTTTAAGGATTAGATGATATTTTGCACTGAAAGTGCTCATGTCCTGTTGTCCTGTGCATGGTGTATGAACAGCACCTTCCTCATGATCTGGGTACTTTCCTGTGGCCATCCACAGCCAGCCTGGTGTGAGGACCAGGAGCGGGAGAAAAGCATCTTCCTCTCTTACCTGGCCTTTTCCAGGTGGAACTGGTCCGGCCAAGTCACCACAAGAGAACTAGAGGTCCCCACCAAGGAGAGGCAGCCAGCTGCATAAGCGCATGCCATCCTGGGTTGGTCCTCAGGCAGGTGTGAACTAGGGAGAAGCAGGGGCTGACCCTGCTTCTCATCACCTGTGGGCCAAAAGAACACGTGTCATGAGATCATCATACAAGGCCCTGGTGGGGGTCTAACCATTGTTCTGCGAGCTCCCATCTGAGTCTCCACAACCAGCATCATGGCCAACAAAGCTCACTGTGTTTTGGAGAGAACGGGCTGCAGATGGTAGTCAGCACTTACTCATGGGTTCTTTCAGCGGGATGTAGTCCTGAGCTGGGCAGCATGTGGATGCAGGATGAGGTTCAGCGTTGCAAGGGCTAGGGGGTCAGCAGTGGTGTCCAGGCTTCTGTACTCATCGGCCTGTGGTCCCAGGAAGGCCTCAGATAGTCATGCAGATAACTCTGGTCATGATATTGAGACATGCTGGCAGTGGGAAGAGGGTGGGACTTGTAAGAGGGATTCTTGGGGCCCAGCCTCAGGGAGTCCAGGGGCATGTCTGTGACAGACAGTCCTTTAGATCAGTGAGAGATGAGGTGGAGAAGGGACATAGTGGGCAAAGGAGCAGGGGAGAGGCTGAGGCCCGTGCTGACAGTGGCCAGGAGCCTGCCCTGGCCTGAGAAGGAGGGGGCGGCCCATTCTTGTCCCCTGAGTCAGTCCTATCGCCTTGTTTCTGCTCAGGTACTTTGCATCAGTCTTTCTCCCACCAGGATATTCTGTCCCCAAGGATTCACGGGAACTTGCTGGTCACGTCTTCCCACTCGTGTGGTGACTCAGACACACTTACCCAGGAGGCCCCTCCAGCTCCCTCTCTGCACCACCGCTCCTCGCACCCAGCTGCACTCCCGGTTTTCCTCATAGCAGCTGCCACCGGCTGAGGCTCTGGGGTTCGGTTGTGCCTTTGGTTGCTCAGAACAACAGCATCTGAGAGTAGGTCCTTTGTTGTGTCTGGTGCTGCTCCCTGCGTTTAGAACAGCACCTGGCACATAGCTGTTGTTGAGTTGCTAAGTCATGTCCAGCTCTTTGCGACCCCATGGACTGCAGCACACCAGCCTTCCCTGTCCTTCACTTTCTCCAGGAGTTTGCTCAAATTCATGTCCATTGAGTCGGTGATACCATCCAACCCTCTCATCCTCTGTCCTCCCCTTCTCCTCCTGCCTTCAGTCTTGCCCAGCATTAGGGCCTTTCCAATGAGTTGGCTCTTCACATCAGGTGGCCAAACTATCGGAGCTTCAACTTCAGCATCAGTCCTGCCAATGAATATTCAGGGTTGATTTACTTTAGGATTGATAGGTTTGGTCTCCTTGCAGTCCAAGGGACTTTCAAGAGTCTTCTTCAGCACCACAATTTGAAAGCATCAGTTCTTGGGAGCTCAGCCTACTTTGTGGTCCAACTCTCACATCCATAACTGACTACTAGAGAAAACATAGCTTTGACTATGTGGACCTTTGTCGGCAAAGTGATGTTTCTGCTTTTTAATATGCTCTCTAGGTTTATCACGGCTTTCCTACCGAAGAGCCAGCGTCTTTGGAGTTCATGGCTGCAGTCACCATCTGCAGTGATTTTCAAGCACAGGAAAATAAAATACATTGCTGCTTCCACTTTTTGCCTATCTGCCATGAAGTGATGGGACTGGATGGCATGATCTTTGTTTTTTGAATGTTGACTTTTAAGCTAGCTTTTTCAGTCTTCTCTTTCACCTTCATCAAGAGGCTGTTCAGTACCTCTTCCCTTTCTACCATTAGAGTGGTATCATCGGCGTATCTGAAGTTGATATTTCTCCTGGCAATCTTGATTCCAGCTTATGCTTCATCCAGCCTGGCATTTAGAATGATGTATTCTGTATTTATGTTAAATAAAGGAGCTTCTCTGGTGGCTCAGATGGTAAAGCGTCTGCCTGCAATGCGGGAGACCCGGGTTCGATCCCTGTGTTGGGAAGATCTCCTGGAGAAGGAAATGGCAACCCAATATGAAGCCTTGACATACACCTTTCCCAATTTGGAACCAGTCCATTGTTCCATGTCCAGTTCTAACTGTTGCTTCTTGACCTGCATACAGGTTTCTCAGGGGATAGGTAAGATGGTCTGGTATTCCCATCTCCTTAAGAATTTTCCACAGTTAGTTGTGATCCATGCAGTCAAAGGCTTTAGCATAGTCAATAAAGCAGAAGTGGACATTTTTCTGGAATTCCCTTGTTTTCTGGGAGGAGGGAATGGCAAACAACTCCAGTATTCTTACCGAGAGAATCCCATGAATAGTATGAAAAGGCATGTAGTGGGAACACACTATTTATCAAACAAGAGACATTGGTTTCTTTTCTAGTATGGCCAAAGTTTCATTAATAAAACAGCCTAAAAGACTCCTTCACTCACAGGTCAAATACACAGTACAAGTTTGCAACTCGATTCTGGGCACAGATGACTTGCTCTGCCTGTATTGACAGAGATCACCTGTTTGGGGTCCTTGAGCTTGGGAAGCAGCTGGAATGGATGGGCAGGAACTGAGAGGGAGAAGGACTTGCTCTCTTACCCTGCTCACTGTCTCAGTGTTTTTCTCAGCATACCTTTGTGCCCCATGATGTTTCATGGGCATTCACTGGCCACTCTCTTAGCAAAAATGCAAACACCTTCTCTCCAGAGGGTGAGTGTTGTCAGGAATGGGGCATCCTCTCTCAAGACCGCCACTGTGCTGGTCCCTGCCAGTTCAGTTCTGTTCAGTGGCTCAGTCGTGTCCAACTCTTTGCAACCCAATGGACTGCAGCACGCCTAGCTTCCCTGTCCATCACCAACTCCCGGAGTTTACTCAAACTCAGGTCCATTGAGCCAGTGATGCTATTCAACCATCTCATCCTCTGTCATCCCCTCTCTTGCCTTCAATCTTTCCCAGAATCAGGATCTTGTCAAATGAGTCAGTTCTTTGCATCAGGTGGCCAAAGTATTGGAGTTTCAGCTTCAGCATCAGTCCTTCCAATGAATATTCAAGACTGATTTCCTTCAGGATAGACTGGTTGGATCTCCTTGCAGTCCAAGGGACTTTTCCAACACCACAGTTCAAAAACATCAATTCTTCAGCACTCAGCTTCCTTTATAGTCCAAATCTCAGATCCATACATGACTACTGGAAAAACCATAACTTTGAGTAGATGGACCTGTGTTGGCAAACTAATGTCTCTATTTTTAATATGCTGTCTAGGTTGGTCATAGCTTTTCTTCCAAGGAATAAGCGTCTTTTAATTTCATGGCTGCAGTCACCATCTGCAGTGATTTTGGAGCTCAAAAATATAAAGTCTGTCACTGTTTCCACTGTTTCCCCCATCTATTTGCCATGAAGTGATGGGACCAGATGCCATGATCTTCGTTTTCTGAATGTTGAGTTTTAAGCCAACTTTTTCACTCTCCTCTTTCACTTTCATCAAGAGACTCTTTAGTTCTTTGGTTTCTGCCATAAGGGTAGTGTCATCCGCCTATCTGAGGTTATTGCTATTTCTCCCAGCAATCTTGATTCCAACTGTGCTTCATCCAGCCCAGCGTTTCTCATGATGTACTCTGCATATAAGTTAAATAAGCAGGGTGACAATATACAGCCTTGACGTACTCCTTTCCCTATTTGGAACCAGTCTGTTGTTCCATGTCCAGTTCTAACTATTGCTTTCTGACCTGCATACAGACTTCTCAAGAACCTGGTAAGGTGGTCTGCTATTCCCATCTCTTTCAGAATTTCCCACAGTTTGTTGTGATCCACATAGTCAGAGGCTTTGGCGTACTCAGTAAAACAGAAGTAGATGTTTTTCTAGAAGTCTCTTGTTTTTTGATGATCCAATGGATGTTGGCAATTTGATCTCTGGTTCCTCTGCATTTTCTAAATCCATTTGAACATCTGGAAGTTCACAGTTCACATACTGTTGAAGCCTGACTTGGAGAATTTTGAGCATTACTTTGCTAGCATGTGAGATGAGTGCAATTGTGCAGTAGTTTGAGCATTCTTTGGCATTGACTTTCTTTGGGACTGGAATAAAAACTGACCATTTCCAGTCCTGTGGCCACTGCTGAGTTTTCCAAATTTGCTGGCATATTGAGTGCAGCATTTTCATAGCATCATCTTTTAGAATTTAAATAGCTCAACTGGAATTCCATCACCTCGACTAGCTTTGTTCGTAGTGATGTTTCCTAAGGCCCACTTGACTTCTCATTCCAGGATGTCTGGCTCTAGGTAAGCGATCACACCATGGTGGTTATCTGGATCATGAAGATTTTTTTGTATAATTCTTCTGTGTATTCTTGCCATCTCTTCTTAATATCTTCTGATTCTGTTAGGTCCATACAATTTCTTTCCTTTGTTGTGCCTATCTTTGCATGGAATATTCCCTCAGTATCTCTAATTTTCTTGAAGAGATCTCTAGTCTTTCCCATTGTATTGTTTTCCTCTATTTCCTTGCATTGATCACTGAGAAAGGCTTTCTTATCTCTCCTTGCTATTCTTTGGAACTCTGCATTCAGATGTTTATATCTTTCCTTTTCTCCTTTGCTTTTCACTTCTCTTCTTTTCACAGCTATTTGTAAGGCCTCCACAGACAACCATTTTGCCTTTCTTGGGGATGGTCTTGATCCCTGTCTCCTGTACAGTGTCACAAACCTCTGTCCATAGTTCATCAGGCACTCTGTCTATCAAATCTAATCCCTTAATTTATTTGTCACTTCCACTATATAATCAAAAGGGATTTGATTTACGTCATACCTGAATGGTCTAGTGGTTTTTGCCTACTTTCTTCAATTTAAATCTGAATTTGACAGTAAGGAATCAGCGAACTGAAATGGACTGAAAGGGGTGAATGTAAGTCAGATGACCCTTATATCTACTACTGTGGGCAAGAATCCCTTAGAAGAAATGGAGTAGCCAATCATTGTTAACAAGAGTTGGAACTGCAGTACTTGGATGCAGCCTCAAAAATGACAGAATGATCTCTGTTCATTTCCAAGGCAAACCATTCAGTATCACAGTAATCCAAGTCTATGCCCCAACCAGTAATCCTGAAGAAGCTGAAGTTGAACAGTTCTATCAAGACCTTCTAGAACTAACACCCCCAAAACATGTCCTCTTCTTTATAAGGGACTGGAATGCAAAAGTAGGAAGTTAAGAAATGCCTGAAGTAACAGGCAAATTTGACCTTGGAGTACAGAATGAAGCAGGACAAAGGCTAACAGAGTTTTGCAAAGAGAACACACTGGTCATAGCAAACACTGTCTTCCAACAACACAAGAGAAGACTCTACACATGGATATCACCAGATGGTCAATACCAAAATTAGATTGATTATATTCTTTGCAGCCAAAGATGGAGAAGCTCTACACAGTCAACAAAAACAAGACTGGGAGCCGACTGTGGCTCAGATCATGAACTGCTTATTGCCAGATTCAGACTAAAATTAAAGAAAGTAGGTCCCTGCCAGGCTGAACCCAATGATTTCTACCAGTTTTTCTGGAAGCAGAATTGCAGTCCAAGTAATCAGCACCTTCATATGTAGGGAAACAGGCAGGAACCTGCTTCCTCAATGACTGACAATGTAGAAAAGCAAACCCACGAAGAAAGAACGCATACTGGGATGGCAATGACCTCACACAGAGGGTGCCTAGACCTTTGTAAATATGGCCAGAAAACCTCAGAGTCCTCATTGAAGGGCTGCCCTTATACCTCCCACGAAAGCACAGATTTCCCAGACTTCACAGCTGGCTCTGTGTAAATGTGCTGGATACAGAGGTGTGTCTCAGCCTGTAAAAAGGACCCACTCTGTCATCTCAGTCTGTGGACAAGCAGGTACTTGCAGGTGGGGACAGGCACTTAAGGAGGGGAAGGCAGGCTGTGTGTGTATGAATATATCATGTGTGCTTCGCTGCAGCCTGCCAGTGTTTGGGCAGATGGGCATCTGCATACATATTTAACAGCATGTTGTAAACTTATACTTCAGAAGCAATGTGTTTTACTTATCTTGCTAATAATAAGGTGAGTTTAGGATTTGGACTTTCATTTGCATTGGTCAGGACTCTTTGATGATGAGTGACAAGCAAGAACCAGAAAAAAAAATGTTACGGGTTCACATAATTAAAAATTACAGGACTCACCACCTTCAGGTCTGACTGGATCAAGGTGTTCAAGTAATCTCTGCCAGGAGCACATCTCAGTTTTGCTCAGGCTTGCTGTATTGGGGTTTCCTCCAGGTTAGACTGGCCCCTCTGCAGGCCAGGAACAGCCCATCATTCACCACCACGAGCAGCTTGGCAACAGGGGGACAGAGTTCTCTTTCTCCATGCTAGCTGAGATGGGCTTGTGTCACATACCCATCTGTGAAGCAGTCACTCTATGTAGGGTTGTGGTGGTTGTAAACTTTGTCTCACACCAGAGATGGATGGCTCCTCCCAGGAAGGCCCAGGGGCTCTTACCTTAAGGGGAATGTGGATGCCTTGAGTCCAATAATGACAGATTTGTCCATCAACCAGCCTTTCAGGTGGCAGCAGAGTGTCAGCCATGTGGATTCCATGTTGTGTGGGACTGACCTGTGCATGGTGGGGTGGCCCTGGACACTCATGCCAGTGGTACCCACACACTCACAGATGCATGTACACACACACACACACACACACCACTGACACCCAAAGGAAGCCCTTGCAGATCTCCAGAGCCTCTGTAAAGCTGGACTTCTGATGACCGTCTGAGCACTCACCCCTGTCTATTGTTTCTAAATTTACTTCCATTTTTGGAAGGGAGGATTGGAAGGGAGGTAACCAATCCCAACGGTATATTTTGAGGGAAAGCAGAGCCTGGTGAAGCCTGTGTCTGACACCCACTCTCCAAAGGTGCACTTGGAGGTAAAATTTGGAGCTGGAATTCACTTTGGGCCCAGTACAGCACTCCTCATGTCTGCTCTCATAGGCAAATACACCATGGTCAGTGTAAACCATGGAACTCAGCATGGTTAAAGAGAGCACATGTTTAGATCGTCGTATCTGTCAGGATAATAATTTCGATAGGAAAAAGATCTATAAAAAAGGGAAAATTTTATAGAATTGAAGGATACAAGGTAGCCAGGATTATACCTTTTATGGAAGAAATATAAGCAGCAAATTTCCTTTAGACATTTATTTCTCATATAGTTGCTAACATTCATAGATTCTAATGCTTTCTCTCCACAAAATTTTTTAACCACTTAGCACCCTCAGTCTTATTATGTTCAGGGCATCATTGTAACCCTTATTGTGCACTAATCCCCATGGTTATATGATTTTTTTTATGCTCTAATCCTGTGGGTACAATAAGTGCCTTGAAAAAAACCCTTGATAGGAATATTCTAAGTAATGAAAAAAATCTCAATTTTACAGTTTTATTTCTTCAAATATTTACTTACTATCTTGTTTACATTGATTTATCAAGGAAGGAATCTTGTTTAAAGAAATAGGCCTAGTTTTGGAAAATAAAACATCTCTGTTTTTTATTGCCCAGTCTCTTTGGACTTGATAATACTCTGATATTTTTGCATAATTTGAGGGTATATCCTTTTGTTAGGGAAATTATGTTATCAGTGTAAATGCCACTAAAAGCAAATAAGTAGATCAACACCATTCTCATCTGTACTAAGAAAACGTAAGTTTGTTTTATAGTCCTGTAGCTGCTGTTGCTGCTAAGTAGTTTCAGTCGTGTCCGACTCTGTGCGACCCCATAGACGGCAGCCCACCAGGCTCTCCCATCCCTGGGATTCTCCAGGCAAGAACACTGGAGTGGGTTGCCATTTCCTTCTCTAAGGCATGAAGGTGAAAAGTGAAAGTGAAGTCACTCAGTCATGTCTGACTCTTAGCGACCCCATAGACTGCAGCCCACCAGGCTCTTCTGTCCATGGGATTTTCCAGGCAAGAGTACTGGAGTGGGGTGCCATTAGGTGTCTTTTAAATAATTTCTCCAGATTCTCCATTTTTGTCCACAGAACCTGTGCACCAAAATATCCTGCTTCCTAAAATCTCAAGGTCAAGGGTTGGTGAGCCTGGGGGGTACAGATGTAATCAGGGTTGAGAAGTGGCTGTCCTTGGACTCAGCTAAACTGGGCTATGACATTAACCTGAAGGAGAGAGAGGATGATGCCAGATCTTAATGTGATAATTCTGCCCTGGTTTCTCCTTGCAATAGAGCAAGCTGCTTTTTTAAAAATTAGGTATTGAGTGGTACGTTCCTTTCCTGATAAAGGTTCTGTCATTGCTGGTTTGGGTTTGACCCCAGGTCTTTTTCTGGTCACTTTGACCATCAAGGACATTTCATGTCAGAGGTGTTTCCCAGGTCAGTGGACACTACATACTCTCAGCTCTTATCCAGACCTTGGGAGCCAAATGTGTTTCAGGATTCCTCACATTTTAGACAGACAATGCTATGCATGTTCTGAATGTTTCCTATACCCCTGGTGGGCCATGGAAAAAGATTGCTTCAATATTTCTGCAGCAGGACTTTGGAATTTTCATTCTGAGTGGGGGTAAACAAGGTCTAAATAGAGTACCCTGTCTGTTTGGGGTGAACCATGAAAATACTTGTTATATTTTCAAAGAATTTTGAATTTTGAAATTGCAGATAAGGGGCTGTGGATGATGACGACGACGATGATTTAAATTCATACACTGTCTGGACAGTTGATGGCATCAGCCCCTGCTTTTCAGCACTGACTCAGATCCTTCCCTCCCTCCCTCCCTCTCTCCCTCTCTTTCCTTCCTTCCTTCTTTCCTCTCTTTCTTCCTTTTTTTCCCCTCTCTTTCTCTCTTTGCTTATCATTAATATTGGAAGAGAGGCAGCCTTGTACGGCCTTTAAGGACTCAGGTTTTCAAGTCAGTCATACCTTTGGACACATTCTGCTTCTGCTCCTCGCTGCCTGCCTGGCCATTGTTCCATATCACTCCCAGTGCTATTTTCCTGAGATGATCGTCACATGCACTTACTCCTCAAGTGTGTTGTTTTGTGAAGACACAAAAAGGTGATGGGTGTGATGTCTCCCAGGGCATAGCTAGTGCTCATGAATGACACTGGCGATTACCGCTGCTGTTGTTATCACTCCACACAACATCACTCCACCTTTGCTCTTCCTTTTTAAACAGCAGATTTATTCACATGAATTTGTGTGTCTGTCTGTGTGTGAAATACATTTGGTCTTTTCTTACATGCAAATTATTTGACCATACCTGCCTGCAAATATCATCCATTGTAGTTTAAATGTTATCTGAGAGGTGTTGCACACAGCCATGCTTGCCCACGTGGACTGCTGTCTCCTGTGAGTTGTAGTTAGATGGATAGATAGTTAAACAGATAGACATGGATGATAGATAAATACATAGATAGATATGGATGATAGGAAGATGGACAGATAGAGATGGATGATGGATGGATGGTTAGATAGAGACAGATAGACATAGACTTTCATCAGAACCCCAAATTGTGGACATGAACCAACATGAGATTCTGAATTTACTATGGACCAGAGCACACCAGAGAATCTTCCCAACAGAGTGAATGGAAGAATTCATCTTATGCATGTTATTTCCTTACTTGGAAACCATAGCTCTGCCAGTGTAATTGCCTCAATTTTTATCAACTATTAGACATGTGGGGCTTCCCAGGTGGCGCTAATGGTAAAGAACCTGACTGCCAAATAGGAGACATAAACACAGGTTAGATCCCTGGGTCAGGAAGATCCCCTGGAGGAGGGCATGGCAACCCACTCCAGTATTCTTGCCTGGAGAATCCCCTGGATCGAGGAGCCTGGCAGGCTACAGTCCATAGGATCTCACAGAATCGGACACACTTGAAGTGACTTAGCATGCATGTACATAAACATATATTTTTGATCCTAAAAGACACATTGGCAGATCTCTGTAGGCAAATCATTTCTTATGATGGCTCTTATCATTTGTTACTGAAGGCCCTCAATCCTGGTTATTTCAAGATGCTTCACCTCCTCTCCAAAGGAGCTCTTAGGATTTCAAGCTGATTATTGCAGGCGCTTAAAGACAAAGCCTCATTTGGCCTATTATTGAACAGGTGGGATATGCATGCGGTCTTTGCAACTTCTATTTGTCTTAGTAACTAAAATTTGTATTGTCTTTAGGACTAATATCTTAAATTCATGATTTTATTTGATTCTTTATTCACCAGTTTGAATATTATGGTTGGGTATGAGTACATAATACCACCCTTTCTGTGACTGGCATTTCGATTTTTCTGGGTAAATAGATCACCTCTTGATCTGTTTTCAGTTTTCTTACTCCCTGCCCACAACCTCCCCGCTGCTCCCCGCCCAGCTCCCTTTCACTTGTGTTTTTCTGCACAGACCGCAGTGGTGTCTCCAGGGGACCTAGGCTCCTTGTTCATGTTTCAGACTTGAAAGTGGTATTCATATGCAGCCGTGTTTTACAGATTGGCAATTTTGATGTAATTAAGCTTCATGAATATGAAGATTTTTGTCGAATTCTCACGATGCCCCATGGTAAGGATTTGCAATGAAACTCCTTCTCAGTTCACTGTGACCGGTACATGTCCACTGGGTTCAAGGGCAGCCTCGTGTTTACTCATAGGAAGTGCAAACCATGTATTAGTTCATTTTTAACCTTGTCAGAAGCAGCCTGAGAAGCACATTTGTCCACAGGGCTCAACAAAAAACAACGAGAAGGTCAGTGTCTCCCTGGATCCAGGGTCTTTCGGGAATGAAATGCTACACTGTGAACTTGAGCAGGGGTGACATTTGTGGAATTGCCTTTGTTATGTTTTCTTCTGCTGTGATTGGCTTTGTCCCGTGAAATCTCAGAAGGAGCCAAGTTCTCTGTCACTGGATTGGGCTTCTTCCTCCCTTCAGGGCTCTGGTGCAGCTCCTGGTAGGAAAGCTTTACCTGACCAATTTGTTCCCACCTAGCAGCATCTTCTGCGCTGGAGATTACTGCTGGTTTGTCCTTGATATTTTATTTTCTTTTGTAAATAGATAATCATTCAAAACTCAAAAGTATTTTTAAAAGTCTGCAGAGGAAATTCTAGTCCCAACCCAAGCCCTTCACCCCTCTATTCCCAGGTCTGCATACCCCCTTTCAAATCCACACCTGATGTTATTAATTTGTTATTGGTTCTTCCAGAAATTCTCTGTGTGTAAGCAAATGAGTAAAAATGGATCACTTTTTTTTTTTTGATTGGAGTCTAATTGCTTTTCGATGTTGTGTTAGTTTCTGCTGTAAATCAAGGTGAATCAGCCATAGGTATACACATATCCGCTCCTTCTTGAACTCCCTCCCCACGCCCCCGTCCCACTCCTCTCGGCCATCACAGAGCGCTGCGCTGCGCTCCCTGTGTTGCACAGCTTCCCACTAGCCCTCGGGCTTACACAGAGCCGTGTGTGTACGTCAGTGCTGCCCTCGATTCGTCCCACCTCCTCCTTCCCCCAGTGTGTCTGCAGGCTTTTTCTCTGCATCTGCATTTCTATTCCTGCCCTGAAACCGGTCCATCTGTACCATTGTTCTAGATTCTATATATATGCATTGATATATGATATTTGTTTTTCTTTTTCTGACTTACTTCACTCTCTATGACAGACACATGGAGCACTCTAATCCAACCCCCACATTCTAGCAGATCCGTTTCTGCTGTCAGTGTGGAACTAGTGGCTGTGTAGCTTCAGGATAAGTCTTCTGAGCAGGAATGTGGTTACTCCTGTGTTATGCAGCTTTCTGGCTCTCAGCTGAAAAGAAAACCTTGGATTGGCTCCATTTCACTGTCTTTTTATTTTTCAATTTGAAAGTCACTGGAACTAGCCCTCCAATGTTGTCATTAACTCCTTTTACAATTGTCAGTGAAAATGGCCCGAATAATTAGGCCAAGGAAGAATCGCATCTTAAGGGCTAATTATTGATGTATTCCTCCTGTCAGCCTGAAAGTTACCTCTGGGGATGGAGACTAGCCACTGAGTGAACACCGCTCATCACTAAGTTTCAGTCTACCCAAGGTCACCGGAAAGTGATTTTATATACTCCTCTATGGCCCAGAAAGAGAGCAAATCCTGCACAAAATTTTCTTATAATAAAGATTTGGCTAAAATAGGCATTTGAAAAATTTTTTTCTAAATATAATCAAGCAAATATTTTAATTTTTTAAATAGTTGCTTTTATGTTTCTTTTAGTCACTCTTTTGTATCTAACTCTCTGCGACCCCATGGTCTGTAGCCTGCCAGGCTCCTCTGTCCATGGAATTCTCCAGCCAAGAATACTGGAGTGGGATGCCATTTCCTCCTCCAGGGGATCTTCCAAACCCAGGAATCAAACTTGGGTCTCCTGCACTGCAGGCAGATTCTTTACCATCTGAGCCAACAGGGAAGCCCCTGCTTTTATATAGATAGGCACAAAATGACTAGCATGCCATACTTGCATTAAAAAGTTAATGTAGATACAGTTGACCTTATTAGTCTTTGTTTAATGAACAAATTGATATGTTCCCAATTTGGATCCACATTAGTTAAGATACGCTACAAGAGGACACATCTGCCATCACACCCTTACTTAAGCTGATCTGATAGAGTTCTGTTGATTTCTATTTCTTGCTTTCCTTGCTATGGGCCTGAAATCAGTAGACATGACCATTTCTGTCCACATGTCATGTGTAATTAAACTCCAGCCTTTAAACTGCCAACATCAAAGATCGTTAGGAAGAAAAATTATATTATTGCAGTTCATTGTCTTGAGGTAGCAGCCACAACAAAGGTGAGGCAGACACGTGGCAGTGATAGCACAAAAATTATCCGTCTTGTTCTTTAAAATAGAAAAACATAGCAGGCTGTACCCACATACACTTTTTATATTGAAGCATCGAATCGTGCATTCTGGCTTCTCCCTGTCAGCTTGGGGTCGGAGTAAGTAACGAACACAGTGCTCCTTTGACAGTTGCAGCCACCAGCAGAGCAGGTGACAAGAGCACTGGTTGCACAACAGGGCTGGGCTGCAGCGTTTGCAAAAATAGATGAAGAACTTCTACGTTAGGATTTTGAAGGGACTCGTGAGGAACCTGAAAGTCATTAGCATTTATGTATGAACATAATGTAGAAATTTCAAGATAGATAGAATGAGGGCTTTAAAAGGGTGTAGAGGAGGGGACAAAATGAAATGGGAGTGCCGTTTTAGCTTCCTGAAGCTGGGACCAAGGGATATGCCTGATCCTTGAACATCTCGTTTCTGGAAGAATGTCTGCCAGTGTGCTGTCTGCCTTGGTGCCCAACGCACCAGAAGGACACAGGCTTGGGCTTCTGAGGCTCCAAGCCTGATTGTAACAACTCAAAGTAATTTGATTCTGTCATTCTTCCGTAATTGGTTGCAATTTTTACCCAGAAGAAAGAATACGTGTGTGCATGCTCAGTTGAACCCGACCCTTTGCGACCCCACGGACTATAGCCGGCCAGGCTCCTCTTTCTCCCCAGGCGAACTCTTTACCATCTGAGCCACAAGGGAAGCCCGGTGTGGCACTAGTGGTAAAGAAACCGCTTGCCAATGCAGGAGACCAGGGTTCAATCCCTGTGTTGGGAAGCTGTCCTGGAAAAGGGCATGGCAGCCCTCTCCAGGATTCTTGCCTGGAGAATGCCATGGACAGAGGAGCCTGGCGGGCTATAGTCCATGGGGTCGCAAAGAGTCAGACATGGCTGAAGCCACTTATCATGCACTCTATTCTTGTTCTTCTTAAAGAGGAAAACATTTCCCCAGTGTCTTCAGAAGATTTCCCCTTTTTGTCTCATTGGTAGAGTTGAGTCACATGCCCACCTCCAGACCAACCACTGGCAGAGGGAATTAGTTTTATTTATTTATTTTAAATTTTATTTTATTTTTTAACTTTACAATATTGTATTGGTTTTGCCATATATCAACATGAATCCGCCACAGGTATATATGTTTAGTGTGTTTGACTTAAACATAATTCACCCACTAAAAAAAATATAGTGATATTTGCTTCAGAACTGAATCAAAATATCTCTTGGGTAATCAACCAACTATTCCTGCTGTAGAAAAGATGTGGAGTATAACACACTGCAGTCCTGGTTAAGCTGAGGTAGAAGTGGGTTCCCAATGATAAGAGGATTTACGTCTTTAAATGAATGAGTAACTTTATTTTATTTTGGGCTTCCCTGGTGGCTCAGAGGTCTGCCTCTAATGCGTCTGCCTCTAATGCGGGAGACCTGGGTTCTATCCCTGGGTCAGGAAGATCCCCTGGAGAAGGAAATGGCAACCCACTCCAGTATTCTTGCCTGGAAAATCCCATGGACAGAGGAGCCTGGTGGGCTACAGTTCATGGGGTCACAAAGAGTCAGACACGATTGAGTGACTTAATTTTCACTTTTCACAACTTTATTTTAACTTCATAGCAGCCTTCAGGTTGGAAGAAGCAAGGGAGTTGCTCTTACAAGTGTATAAATCAGAGGAGAAGGAACTCACTGATGAGATGATACAGATAAGACATGAGCAAATATTTAGGATTTATCTGCTTTTCAAATGAGAACCAAGACTTGTCAATTCTTAGAGCAGGTCATAGGGCTTCCCAGGTGGTGCCAGCAGTAGAGAATCTGTCTGCCAATGCAGATGTAAGAGACGTAGATTCTAAAGTCTGTATAATCAAAGCTATGATTTTTCCAGTAGTCACGTATGGATGTTGGACCATAAGTGTGGAAGAACTGATGCTTTCAAACTGTGGTGCTAGAGAAGACTCTTGAGAGTCCCTTGGACAGCAAGGAGATCCAACCAGTCAATCCTAAGGGAAATCAACCCTGACTATTTATTGGAAGGACTGATGCTGAAGCTGAAGCTCCAATACTTTGGCCACCTGATGCGAAGAGCCACCTCATTGGAAAAGACCCTGATGCTGGGAAAGATTGAGGGCAGGAGAAGTAGGCAGCAAGAATGAGATGATTAGATAGCATCACTGATTCAATGGATAACAATTTGAGCAAACTCCAGGAGATAGTGAAGGACAGGTAAGCCTGGCGTGCTGCAGGCCATGGGGTCACAAAGAGTCAACTAGACATGACTTCCTGACTGAAAACAGTAACAGAACCATTCAAGGCCATGTGTCAAAACCATCAGGGGACTGGACAAAGAGGTGTGAAATTGTGAACCGTTTAGGAGACTCAAAATAAACATATTTCATAGACTTCTGCACCCCCACGGCTGCCCCACAGCCAGCCATGCTGCCGAGGAGAGTCTGGGATCTTCCTCCAGGCTGGGCTTGTGCTCTGGCTCCTGAGCTGGACAGTCAGTTTTGGGAACTGTCTACCTCAGCCTGGAAAGCTCCTGAACCAAGCCTCTGCCTGACCCACTCCCCTTTGAATGATGTTCTGGCACATTCAAGGCTGTCTCCTTGCAGCCAGGATGATGATGCAGGTAAGAAGGGCCTAAACACCTCCACCCCCAGGAAGTTGATGAACATTCTCACTTATGTCTGAGCCAAAGCACTTAGAGAGTGATAAGTGGAAATGTTGCCTCAAGCATTGGGCGAAATGTGAGGAGTAGATGAGAATTAATTAGAGATGCTTGGGAGAAAATAAAGCCTTCCCTAAAGAGAAGGGTGTTGTTTTTGATATTTGACCCCTGGAAGCAGTTCAGTTCAAAAGGAGACAGAGGAAGTCATCACTTATGGTTTCATGGCACCCCATAAAGTGGTCAGTGATGGCTCCCTATTCCTCTTCTCTTCCATGCCCCCTGCAAAAGAAGCTGGATCCTATCCTGCTAGAGCCCCACTTTCTCCATCAAAGCCTCTGCCTCTCCATATAAGTACCTGGGGTGAACCCCACTTCCCTCTCCACATCTCTTTCTGGAAGCTGATACCCACAGGTTGAACTACAGGTGAGGCAAAGTGAGTGCAAAGAGAACTGGTGCCAACCAACCCAGAGAGGGGCCAGCCTCACCTGCAGTGATTGTGGGTCCACCATTCCTGCACAGCTTCTCGGTCTGGTGCTTTCACAGGGGCTTGTTACCCCTCAAACTTCTTCCTCTACCATCTCTAACACAGAACCGCCAGGTCACGTGGTTTTTAACCACTGCTTACCACTGTCCTCAGTCTGCCGGGGTCCAGCCCCGGCTGATCCAGGGTATTCGAAGGAGAGACGGCTAGGCGACCTATTCAAATGTTAATTAGAGATAATAAAGAGGAATAGAATGAGGATAGCTCAGTAGGAAAATTCAGTGGAGAAAAGAAGCTGAGTGGCTTGGTTTACGCGGAAGATCAATATAACCCGTGACACCAGGTTAGCTCTGACCACGGAGGCCGCAGGCGCCCTCTCGAATAGCGGAAGGTGCCCCACCTTAGACACCTTCTCGAGTGGGTCTTAGAAGCCCAGGCAAATAAATGGTCGCAGAGGATATCCACGCTCCAGATGGACACTCAGCTGGAAGTTAAAGGGAAGAATGACATGGGGAGACCAAGCGTTGGTGAGCAAGGCCCATAGCTTTATTTTCAACAGGGGCTTTTATACCCTAAGTTACACATAGAGGATAATAGGGGATGCAAAATCAGCAGTCTTTGATGCTTATCAAAAACCAGGGTTTCTTTCCTGCAGATTTATCGTATACAAATGGTTTAGGTGATTTACATCATCTTCTGGCCAGAGGCCTATTAACATTTTATGACTCTTGACAAGGACTTATCAACAAAGACTTATTTTCTCTAAGAGTAATTATTTTAAGGTTTGGCGCCATCTTCCGAAGATAAGATTACGTTCCTATAGGGTGGATGTGTAATGGGTTTACAAAGGAAAGAATTTACTACCTTAAGGGTCTAAAGTTACTAACACCAAGGCCACTACTTATTTTTTCTACATACCAACTATATTAATTAATGCACATTCAAGGATACAATTCAGGGGATGTGAAAACTTGGCAACAAACATTGGCTCATCAATGAAATCTTTTACTAGTTTTATTCTGACAGTTTCTAATTCTCTGAGAGGCTCTAAGCTATTTGAATATCTTAAGCTTCCCGTGCCTCTGGAGGCTGGGAGACTGTAAACAATCGTATGCATAGCTGTAGGTGTCCGGGTAAACTTGTCAGGCGAGTTAGAGAGCCATCTGAGGGGTTTGGATTTAAACACTCCTAATTGCCCAGGAACTTTATTAATTGGAGCTGTAAGTTAACTCTTTGACAGAGAGAGTGAGATGGTGGTGGGGGACAGCCCCCAGTAAAGTCAGAGGTGAGAGCACAAAGCAATAAAGTAGGCAGACTCTGGTTTTTGGGGGGTAGATGCTCGAGAATATCCGGGGGCACTCCCGAGGCTCGATCCCGCCTTTGCGTATGCCGAGCCTCCTTCCTCATGACCTTTGTCACGAGTGGAATGTCTCTCGCCGGCTCCCGGCATCAGTCCCAGGTTATCACATTGAGGTTTCATTGCCAGGGCCAAAAGGACCATCTATTCAGAGCAATTATTTTGTTGATCCACAACAGTGTAACATTATCTGTGGTTAAATATTCTTTTAAAATTCTTTTAAAAATTCTTCTTTTGAATTTCTGTTTACAGAAATAGTCTAAACAGAAAACAGAAATAGTAAACAGCAATAGTCTACTTATTGAGACTACAAAGAGTCTAATGGCATTGCCAGTGGAGGATGCAAAAGTGGTGAGGAAGTAGGAGGTGAGGAGCAGGGCATGTGGGATGCCCCTGCTGTTAGGGGGCGGGGTGTCCAGAGGTGGCAGAGGCAGGTGAGCTGGGGTTGGGGCAGAGACACCAGTCCTTTAAGTCCTGGTAATGTGGAGTGTGGCTGGCATCTGGGGGCATATCCATGCCAACTCCTCCTCCGCGGCCAGGTGCAGGGGCCAAATTGCTGTCGACTTAGGGGTGATGAGTGACTTGGGGCCATGAAAGCATGTGATGCCCAGTCATGGCTCAGCGAGGGGTACCATTCGGCTCAGGGCAGCCTGGGCAAAGGAACCATCATGCCGGCAGTTTCTAAAATCAGACGTATAGGGATAATTTGGTGAGCAATTGGTTCTATGACTCCTGTAACCTGATGAAAACTTTTAGTGTACATTTGTGTTTGTGTGTGCAGACATATATTTGTGTGTGTGTGTTTGTGTGTGTGTGTGTGTGTGTGTTGTATGTTCTGTCACTCAGTCATGACTCCGTGGACTGTAGCCCACCAGGTTTCTCCGTCCATGGGATTTCCTAGGCAAGAATACCGGAATGGGTTGCTATTTTTCTCCTGTTTCTCCTGCATTAGCAGGTAGATTCTTTACCACTAGCACCACCTGGAAAGCCTGTGTGTATATATATGTATACACAAATAGAGAAAAAGGTTGGAGAAAGCTTTTAAATTTTTGCCTTAATTAATGATCAAGATAATCATGCAAGTTGTTGAGTATTTTAAATGTTGTACCTAGAAGTATGTGCAGTGTGGTAGTTACCGAATCTGTCGTACTACTTTTTCAAAATCCTAATGTTTAACTGTTACAAGAATGTGCAGTATACCAGTTTTGCCATCTTTGTTTTTCCATTTATTTTTCTTGTCAATCTGCACATGTTCTCTTGCATGCACCAACTTAACTTTCTTTATTCCTCCAGCTTGCATCAATGCCTTCCCCTCCCGTATGTAGTACATTACCGCCCAGCCCACATTGTGTGGACACTTTCAATGTGCAGGATGCATGAGTGGGTCATTCCAGGACCTCTGGACATTTGGAAGCAGCTGGATGGTGCTTCCATTTTTCATGCAAATGAATGGAATCATATAAATCAGTGAAATGGGGTTAGTGTTGAAAGCCTTTTCTGAGTTTCTGAGTCATAAAATGATAGATGTTACTATAATCTGATGAGTTTTGAAGGTAAACAGTGATAGAAGGAGTATTTTGAATGGACATGGTTTCTCAAGCAACTTGTAGTTTATGTTCTAGCTATACTGAAGTTTCTGTCTTTTAACTTATGCTGTTAAATCTACGTCCTGTCTCTAGAAATGTAGCCATTTTAGATTTGAAAGAAAGAAAAGTGAAGTCACTCAGTTGTATCTCACTCTTTGTGACCCCATGGATTGTAGCCTGTCAGGCTCCTCCATCCATGGGATTTTCAGGGCAAAAATACTGGAGTGGGTTACCATACCCTCCTCCAGGGGATCGTCCCGACTCAGGGGAAGATCCACTTTAGATAGGAGAACCAGATCTTGAACTATGGTTTAGGTAATGTAATTTCTTGGAGAGCAGTAAAATTTATTTAATAATAATAGAAACATAAAATTCACCATATTACATCAATTGTTACTTTGTGTCATTAATCTAAGACCAATGTTTAATCAGATATTTTGAACTATTTGGAACATTTAATAGGCTATTTTTATAGTTATTTTCTTAAATATGCCTGATGGAGAAACACTAGAGAAGATTAAAAACCACTTTGCATAAATAGGATATAAATAAAATGCTTCCCTAATAGCTCAGTTAGTAAAGAATCCTCCTGCAATGCAGGAGACCTCGGTTTGATTCCTGTGTCGGGAAGATCTGCTGGAGAAGGGATGGGCTACTCACTCCAGGACTCTTAGGCTTCCACTGTGGTTCAGCTGGTAAAGAATCTGCCTGCAATGTGGGAGACCTGGGTTCGATCCCTGGGTTGAGAAGATTCCCTGGAGAAGGGAAAGGCTACCCACTTCAGTATTCTGGCCTGGACAATTCCAGGGACTGTAAAGTCCAGGGGGTCTCAGAGTCAGACAGGACCGACCAACTTTCACTTTCACTTTCACTATGGACTGTAGCCCAGCAGGCTCCTCTGTCCATGGAATTTTCCTGGCAAGAATACTGGAGTGGGTTTTCATTCCCTTCTCCAGGGGATCTTCCTGATGCAAGGATTGACCCAGGATCTCCTGAGGCTTCTGCATTGCAGGCGGATTCTTCACTGCTGAGCCACTATGCCTAAGTAGTACATTAAATCATAAAAATCGCGAGAAATGATGCTGATTGTTATTCCCATGCCTGGAAACATTTTCATTAATTGCCTTAACTTCCAGGACATCAAACAACTACCACAGAGGGAAGGAAAGAGAAATATTATGGAGAAAAGGTGCAGGAAGAGAGCATAAATTCTTCATGAAAGAGTCCATTAGACTGTAATCCTAGGAAAATGTCATCGATTTGACAGCTCCCAGTGTGCGCATCTGCGGCCAAACCTGAAGCTGGAACAAAATGAAGCTTTTCTTTATTCTTTCATTTCCTGTGTCTGTATTTGTACAATGGAATAAAAGAGTATGAGTGTGTGACTTCTGGTACTTTAAAAATAATTTTTAGAACCTTGCAGCTTTATTTTTTAATCTATTTTTGAAAGAAAAAAATATTGTAAATTCCCTTAGATTTTAAATTATGCATCTTATTTTTTTTCACGTTCCAAGCTTTTCATGTTTGTGTATATGCTAATGAGAGGCCTAATTGCAGATAATTTGCCTCGATCTTTCCCCAGACGCTACTTGCGGAAGTGAGAAACATTGTAAATTCTGAGTTTGGCTTTACACTCTTATTAGAAAGGGTTAGTTCATTCATCCATTTAGAAAGCATTTATTGAGCACGTACTACATACTGGCTTTTCTCACTCTGTCAAACTGGGACCTCCAATTGAAGTTCTCCAACCACATTCATTTTGAATCTCTGTCTTGGCCCAATGACATCAGAATCTCAGGCCTGGATTTTGGGAAGCCAGGAGTTCAACGAAGTCCACATGATTCTTAATTTTCTCACTTTATTCTTTTTTTTTTTTTTAGTTTTATTAAAAAATAAGTTTATATAGGTTTAAGGTACACAGCGTGAAGGTTTGATTTATATATATTGTGAAATGATCACCACAATAGGTTTAGATAATATCCATCATCTTTGTTGTTGTTCAGTAGCGTCCAACTCTGTGCGACGCCATGGACTGCAGCACATCAGGCTTCCCTGCCCTTCAACAACTCCAGGAGCTTGCAGAAACTGACGTCCATCGAGTCGCATATGCCATCCAACCATTTCATCTTCTGTCATCCCCTTCTCCTCCTGCCTTCAATCTTTGCCAGCATCAGTATGTTTTCTGGTGAGTTGGTACTTTGCATCAGGTGGCCAAAATATTGGAGCTTCAGCTTCAGCATCAGTCCTTCCAATGAATACCCAGGACTGTTCTCCTTTAGGATGGACTGGTTGGATCTCCTTGCTAACCAAGGGGCTCTCAAGAATCTTCTCCAACACCACAGTTCAAAAGCATCAATTCTTCAGTGTTCAGCATTCTTTATGGCCCAGCTCTCACATCCATATATGACTACTGGAAAAGCCATAGCTTTGACTAGATGGAAATTTCTCAGCAAAGTGAATTCTCTGCTTTTTAATACGATGTCTAGACTTGTCAGCTTTTCTTCCAAGGAGCAAGCATCTTTTAATTTCAAGGCTGTAGTGACCATCTACAGTGATTTTGGAACTCCCCCAAATAAACTCTGTCACTGTTTCCATTGGTTCCCCATCTATGTGCCATGAAATGATGGGAACAGATGACGTGATCTTCATTTTCTGAATGTTGAGTTTTAAGCCAGCTGTTCCATTCTCCTCTTCCACTTTCATCAAGAGGCTCTTTAGTTCCTCTTTCCTTCTGCCATAAAGGTGGTGTCATCTGCATATCTGAGTTTATTGATATTTCTCCTGGCAATCTTGATTCCAGCTTGTCCCTCATCCAGCCCAGCATTTTGCATGTTGTACTCTGCATATAAGTTAAATAAGCAGGCTGACAATATACAACCTTGAAGTACTCCTTTCCCAATTTAGAACCAGTGTGTTGTTCCATGTCCAGTTCTGTTGCTTCTTGACCTGCATAATGGTTTCTCAGGAGGCAGGTCAGGTGGTCTGGTATGCCCATCTCTTTAAGAATTTTCCAGTTTTGATGCACACAGTCAAAGGCTTTAGTGTAGTCCATGAATCAGAAGTAGATGTTTTATCTGGAACTCTCTTGCTATTTTTATGATACAACAGATGTTGGCAATTTGATCTCTGATTCTTCTGCCTTTTCTAAATCCAGCTTTTACATCTAGCAGTTCTTGGTTCATATACTGCTGAAGCCTAATTTGAAGGATTTTGAGAATTACCTTGCTAGCATGTAAATTGAGTGCAATTGTGTGATCGTTTGAGCATTCTTTGAAATTGCCCTTCTTTGGGATTGGAGTGAAAACTGACCTTTTCTAGTCCTGTGGCCACTGCTGAGTTTTCCAAATTTCCAGCAGGCATATTGAGTGCAGCACTTTAACAGCATCCTCTTTTAGGATTTGAAATAGCTCAGCTGGAACAATCAGTTCCACTAGCTTTTTTTGTAGTGATGCTTCCTAAGGCCAATTTGACTTCACACCACAGGGTGTCTGGCTCTAGGTGAGTGATCACACCATCATGGTTCAGTTCAGTTCAGTCGCTCGGTCGTGTCTGACTCTTTGTGACCCCATGGACTGCAGCATGCCAGGCCTCCCTGTCCATCACCAACCCCACTTGAGAATACTCAAGTGATGCCATCCAACCATTTCATCCTCTGTCATCCCCTTCTCCTCCTGCCTTCAATCTTTCCCAGCATCAGGGTCTTTTCAAATGAGTCAGTTCTTTGCATCAGGTGGCCAAAGTATTGGAGTTTCAGCTTCAGCATCAGTCCTTCCAATGAACACCCAGGACTGATCTCCTTTAGGATGGACTGGTTGTATCTCCTTGCTAACCAAGGGACTCTCAAGAATCTTCTCCAACACCACAGTTCAAAAATATCAATTCTTTGGCTCTCAGCTTTCTTTATAGTCCAAATCTCACATCCATACATGACTACTGGAAAAACCATAGCCTTGACTAGACAGACATTTGTTGGCAAAGTAATGTCTCTGCTTTTTAATATGCTGTCTACGTTGGTCATAGCAAGCGTCTTTTAATTTCATGGCTGCAGTTACCATCTGCAGTGATTTTGGAGCCCAAAATAATACAGTCCGTCACTACTTCCACTGTTTTCCTATCTATTTACCATGAAGTGATGGGACCAGATGCCATGATCCTAGTTTTCTGAATGTTGAGTTTTAATTCAACTTTTTCACTCTCCTCTTTCACCTTCATTAGGAGTCTCTTTAGTTTTTTCTTTGCTTTCTGCCATAGGGGTGGTGTCAACTGCATATCTGAGGTTATTGATATTTCTCCCGGCAATCTTGATTCCAGCTTATTGCTTCATCCAGCCCAGGGTTTCTCATGATGCACTCTGCATATAAGTTAAATAATCAGGATGACAGTATACAGCCTTGACATACTCTTTTCTTGATTTGGAACCAGTCTGTTGTTCCATGTACAGTTCTAACTGTTGCTTCCTGATCTACATACACATTTCTCAAGAGACAGGTCAGGTGGTTTGGTATTCCCATCTCTTTCAGAATTTTCCACAGTTTATTGTGATCCACACAGACAAAGGCTTTGGCATAGTCAATAAAAGCAGAAATAGATGTTTTTCTGGAAGTCTCTTTTGATAATAAGTGCTTGTTGATAATCCAATGGATGTTGGCAATTTGATCTCTGGTTCCTCTGCCTTTTCTAAAACCAGCATGAACATCTGGAGTCTCATGGTTCATGTACTGTTGAAGTCTGCATTGGAGAATTTTGAGCATTACTTTACTAGAATGTGAGATGAGTGCAAATGTGTGGTAGTTTGAGCATTATTTGGCATTGCCTTACTTTGGAACTGGAATGAAAACTGACCTTTTCCAGTCCTGTGGCCACTGCTGAGTTTTCCAAATTTGCTGGCATATTGAGTGCAGCACTTTTACAGCATCATCTTTTAGAATTTGAAATAGGTCAACTGAAATTCCATCACCTCCACTAGCTTTGTTTGTAGTGATGCTTCCTAAGACCCACTTGACTTTGCATTCCTCTATGTCTGGTTCTAGGTGATTGATTATACCTTTGTGATTATCTGGGTCATGAAGATCATTTTTGTATAGTTCTTCTGTGTATTCTTGCCACCTCTTCTTAATACCTTCTGCTTCTGTTAGGTCCATACCATTTCTATCCTTTATTGAGCCCACCTTTGCATGAAATCTTCCCTTGGTATCTTTAATTTTCATGAAGACATCTATAGACTTTCTCATTCTATTGTTTTCCTCTATTTCTTTGCACTGATCACTGAGGAGGGCTTTCTTATCTCTCCTTGCTATTCTTTGGAAATCTGCATTCAGATGGGTACATCTTTCCTTTTCTCCTTTCCTTTTTGCTTCTCTTCTTTTCACAGTTATTTGTAAGGCTTCCTCTGACAGCCATTTTGCTTTTCTGCATTTCTTTTTCTTGGGGATGGTCTTGATCCCTGCCTCTTGTACAATATCATGAACCTCTGTCCATAGTTCATCAGGCACTCTGTCTATCAGATCTAATCCTTTGAATCTATTTGTTACTTCCACTGTATAATCATAAGGGATTTGATTTAGGTCATACCTGAAGAGTCTAGTAGTTTTCCCTACTTTATTCAATTTAAGTTTGAACTGCTCAATAAGGAGTTCATGATCTGAGCCACAGTCAGCTTCTGGTCTTGTTTTTGCTGAGTGTATAGAGCTTCTCCATCTTTGTCTGCAAAGAATATAATCAGTCTGATTTCGATGTTGACCATCTGGTGATGTCCATGTGTAGAGTCTTCTCTTGTGTTGTTGGAAGAGGGTGTTTGCTATGACCAGTGCATTCTCTTGGCAAAACTCTATTGCCTTTGCCCTGCTTCATTCCGTATTCCAAGATCAAATTTGCTTGTTACTCCAGGTATCTCTTGAGTTCCTACTTTTGCATTCCAGTCCCCTATAATGAAAATGACATCTTTTTTGGGTGTTAGTTCTAGAAGGTCTTGTAGATCTTCATAGAACCGTTCAACTTCAGTTTCTTCAGCATTACTAGTTGGGGCATATACTTGGATTACTGTGATATTGAATGGTTTGCCTTGGAAACAAACAGAGATCATTCTGTCATTTTTGAGGTTGCATCCAAGTACTGCATTTAGGACTCTTGTTGACTATGATTACTACTGCTTTCTTCTAAGGAATTCTTGCCCACAGTGGTACATATAATGGTCATCAGAGTTAAATTCACCCATTCCAGTCCATTTTAGTTCGCTGATTCCTAAAATGTCGACATTCACTCTTGTCATCTCCTGTTTGACCACTTCCAATTTGCCTTGATTCATGGACCTGACATTCCAGGTTCCTATGCAATATTGCTCTTTGCAGCATTGGACTTTTTCTTCTATCACTAGTCACATCCACAACTGGCTGGTGTTTTTGCTTTGGCTCTATCTTTTCATTCTTTCTAGAGTTCTTTCTCCACTGATCCGCAGGAGCATATTGGGCACCTTCCCACCTGCAGAGTTTATTTTCACTGTCGTATCTTTTTGCCTTTTCATACTGTTCATGGGGTTCTCAAGGCAAGAAGACTGAAGTGGTTCGCCATTCCCTTCTCCAGTGGACCACATTTTGTCAGAACTCTCCACCATGACCTGTCCATCTTGTGTGGCCCTACACTGCATGGCTCATAGTTTCATTGAGTTAGACGAGGCTGTGGTCCATGTAATCAGATTGGTTAGTTTTCTGTGATTGTGGTTTTCAGTCTGTCTGCCCTCTGATAGAGAAGGATAAGATGCTTATGAAAGCTTCCTGATGGGATAGACTAACCAAAGGGGATACTGGGTCTTGTTCTAATGGATGGGGCCATGCTCAGTAAATCTTTAACCCAATTTTTTGTTGATGGGTGGGGCTGTGTTCCCTCCCTGCTATTTACCTGGGGCCAAACTATGGTGGAGGTAATGAAGATAACGGTGACTTCTTTCAAAAGGTCCCATGCAGGTACTGCTACACTCATTGCCCCCAACCCTGCAGCAGGCCACCACTGACCCACGCTTCTGCTGGAGACTCCTGGACACTCCCGGGGAAGTCTGGGTCAGTCTCTTGTGGGGTCACTGCTCCTTTCTCCTGGGTCCTGGTGCACACATGGTTCTGTTTGTGCCCTCCAAGAGTCTATTTCGCAGTCCTGTGTAAGTTCTGGCTGCTCTATGGTGGGGATAATGGTGACCTCTTCTGAGAGGACTTGTGCCATACCCAAGTCTGCTGCACCCAGCACCCCTGTCCCTGTGGCAGTCCACTGCTGACCCCTACCTCCACCGGAGACGCTCAAACACAGTTCTGTCTCAGTCACTGCAGGGTCCCTGCGTCCTGGTGCACACAAGGTTTGTTTGAGTCCTTGAGTGTCTCTGGCGGGAATGGGGTTTGATTCTAAATGTGAATTCGCCCCTCCTACTGTCTTACTGGAGCTTCTCCTTTGCCCTTGGGTGTGGAATCATTAAGATTGTTTTTGTATAGTTCTGTGTATTCTTGCCATCCATCTTCTTAAATGGGTATAATTGTGAAATGAAATATTTTCTGCTTTATGCTCTACCAGTGCAAGTTTCTGGGCCCTAGTAAAACCAAGATAGCTGTCTGGAAGCCATTAGCTCTTTCTTTCCAGGTAAGCACTCAGGAGCTGGGGGGTTGAGAAGGATGTAAGAGGAACAGTAATCTTTTAACGTTCAGATTACCTGACCCTTCCTGCAAACTAGTATATAGCCTGACTCCTCCCCTGCCTCCTTTGAGTCAGCTCTCTTGTGGTCACCTGAGATACTGTCTCCCAGGCTTCAGTCCTAAGATTCCCAAAATTTCTCCTTGGGATGAGCAGTCATAGGATCTACTTTCTCAACATGTTTCCTATACATCACACAGCAGTTTTAAGTATAATCATCACACCCCTAGGACTTATTTATCTTCCAACCGGAAGTTTGTACCTTTTGACCACCTTCCTCTGACCTCCCCTCCCCACAATGAGCCTCATTTTCACTGTAGAGCAGATGTGGTTGAAGTGGACCATATGTCAGGTCAGCTCATGCTGTGACAACAAAATAGGACAGAGTAGGTGGCTTAAACAACAAAAATTTATTTTTTGACTGTCATGGAGGCTGGAAAGCCAAGATCAAGGTGTGGGCAGGGTTGGTTTCTCCTGAGACCCTCTCCTTGGCTTCTCACTGCCATCTTCTCACGTGATGGCTTCGCACCACCACGTGGTCTTTCATCTGTGAGGGCACCACTGGCATCTCTCCATATGTCCGTATTTCCTCTTCTTGTTAGGACAGAAGTCAGAATGTGTTGGGATCCACTCTAATGGCCTCATTTTAACTCAGTTACCTCTTTGACGATCCCAGCTGCAGTCACATTCGGAAGTACTGACGGGGGATAGAAATGGAGGGGAGTGAAAAAATTCAGCCCGTAACAGGGCAGAAGAGCCCACCTTTGGCTGCAATAGGCCAGTCTCAGCCATTCCAAGCCAGGGTTTCCCAGTCTGCTCTGTTAACGCTTCAGGTGATCTGTGGGTATAATTGTCTCACTTTAAATCATCACAGCTCAGTTGAGGCTCTGAGAAGTCCTCCGAAGGAGACTAGTGTAACTGAATCTAACTCAGGGTATCCCAAGATTATTGAATCATGGTGCTCCAATGTTTGCAAAATTCCTAAACAAAGTGAAACAAGAGGTCAGGGGCCTGAAAGAAGGCCACCCAAGTGTGAGTTACAAGTGAGACTGACAACTTGCTTTACCAAATTCAAGGTATTATAACATATTAAGTGTCTACTACTTGGCTACTAGTTGCAGGCAGTAGAAATCATGCAAATCCAACTCACACCAACATGGCCTGCATTCAGGAACAGCTATATTCTATTACATGCCACAGTTTCTCCCTCCATCCACCCATCTATCCATCCACTTGTTGTTCAGTGACTAAATCATGTCCAACTCTTGGCTACCCCAAGGACTTCAACAGGCCAGGCTCCCCTGTCCTTCACTATGTCCTGGAGTGTGCTCAAACTCATGTCCTTTGAGTCAATGGTGCTATCTAAACATCTCATCCTCTGTCACACCCTTCACCTTTTCCCCTCAGTCTTGCCCAGCATCAGGGTCTTTTCCAGTAAGTCAGCTCTTCTTATCAGGTGGCTAAAGTATTGGAGCTTCAGCATCAGTCCTTCAGTGAATATTCAGGGTTGATTTCCTTTAGGATGGGGCTTCCCTTATAGCTCAGCTGGTAAAGAACCCTCCTGCAAAGCGGGAGACCTGGGTTCGATCCCTGGGTTGGGAAGGTCCCCTGGAGAAGGGAAAAGCTACCCACTCCAGTATTCTGACCTGGAGAATTCCATGGACTGGGCTTGATCTCCTTGCAGTCCAAGGGACTCTCAGGAGTCTACTGCAGTGCCACAGTTCAAAAGCATCAACTCTTCAGTACGCAGCTTTCTTTATAGTCCAACTCTGACGTCCATACATGACTACTGGAAAACCCATAGCTTTGACTATACAGACTGTTGGCAAAGTGATGTCTATGTTTTTTAATATGCTGCCTAGGTTTGTCATAGCTTTCCTTCCAAAGAACAAGTGTCTTTTTTTTTATATAAATTTTATTTTATTTTTAAACTTTACATAATTGTATTAGTTTTGCCAAATATCAAAATGAATCCGCCACAGGTATACATGTGTTCCCCATCCTGAACCCTCCTCCCTCCTCCCTCCCCATACCATCCCTCTGGGTCATCCCAGTGCACCAGCCCCAAGTATCCAGTATCGTGCATCGAACCTGGACTGGCAACTCGTTTCATACATGATATTTTACATGTTTCAATGCCATTCTCCCAATCTTCCCACCCTCTCCCTCTCCCACAGAGTCCATAAGACTGTTCTGTACATCAGTGTCTCTTTTGCTGTCTCGTACACAGGGTTATTGTTACCATCTTTCTAAATTCCATATATATGCATTAGTATACTGTATTGGTGTTTTTCTTTCTGGCTTACTTCACTCTGTATAATAGGCTCCAGTTTCATCCACCTCATTAGAACTGATTCAAATGTGTTCTATTTAATGGCTGAGTAATTAATTTCATGTCTGCAGTCACCATCTACAGGGATTTTGGAGCCCAAGGAAACAATATCTGTCACTGCTTCCTCATTCCCCGCTTCCTATTTGCTTCTGAATGATGAGCCTAGATCCCATGATCTTAGTTTTTTGAATGTTGAGTTTTAAGCCAGCTTATCCACTCTTGTCTTTTGCTCTTATCAAGAGGCTCTTTAGTTCCTCTTCACTTTCTGCCATTAGAGTGGTATCATCTGCATATCTGTTCAGTTCAGTTCAGTCTCTCAGTTGTGTCTGACTCTTTGCAACCCTATGAACTGCAGCAGGCCAGGCTTCCCTGTCCAACACCAACTCCCAGAGTCTGCTCAGACTCATGTCCATCGAGCCAGTGATGCCATCTTCTTCTCTGTTGTTCCCGTCTCCTCCTGCCTTTAATTTCCCAGTATCATAGTCTTTTCCAATGAGTTGGCTCTTTGCATCAGGTGGCCAAAGTTTTGGAGCTTCAGCTTCAAGTATCAGTCCTTCCAATGAATATTCAGGACTGATTTCATTTAGGATTGAGTGATTTGATTGCCTTGCTATCCAAGGGGTTGTTGCTATTTCTTCTGGCTATCTTGATTCCAGCTTGTGATTCATTCACATGATGTACTCTGCATAGAATTTAAATAAGCAGGGTGACAAAATATAGCCTTGATGTACTCCTTTCCCAATTCAGGAGTTCCATGTCCAGTTCTGACTGTTCCTTCCTGACCTGCCCACAGATTTCTCAGGAGGCAGGTCAGGTGGTCTGGTATGCCCATCTCTTTAAGAATTTTCCAGTTTTGGTGCACACAGTCAAAGGCCTTAGTGTAGTCAATGAAGCAGAATTAGATGTTTTTCTGGAACTCCCTTGCTTTTTTTATGGTCCAGCAGATGTTCGCAATTTGGTCTCTGGTTCCTCTACCTTTTCTAAATCCAGTTTGTACACCTGGCAGTTCGTGTTTCCGGTACTGTTGAAGTCTAGCTTGAAAGATTTTGAGCATTTCCTTGCTAGGATGTGAAATGAGTGAAATTGTATGGTAGCTTGAACATTCTTTGCCATTGCCCTTTTTTGGGATTGGAGTGAAAACTGATCTTTTCCAGTCCTGCGGCCACTGCTGAGTTTTCTAAATTTGCTGGCATATTGAGTGCAGCACTTTAACACCATCATCTTTTAGAATTTGAAACAGCTCAGCTGGAATTCCATCACCTCCACTGCTTTTGTATCCATCCAGTGGAAAGCACTTTATTTTACTCCTGAATCTGTGCTTTGTGCTAGAACACATTTCAGCCTAATCTCCGCAGTCTCGGAGTCCGGATTCTGTTCTTTCCCATACACTCTGGACATCCTTTCAGGTAAAGAAGGAAAGAGAGACAGCGCGCACTGGCTGATACGCACGGAGTTTCATGCAGCACCTTCCTTCATGGGTTGTTAAGAATGGATACCTCACGTGAGGACAGGATTTCTCCTCCCCAAGTTGCGGGGTTTCTTGTCCCTGTTTTCTCCTTACATGAGTGAAATGAAGCAGTCAGGATTGTCTGATTATATTTCTTTGTGGACGTAGAAATGCTTTCCTAAATTTCCTTTTACATACTATTAAAAAATATAAAAGTTCTTAGTGGCTTATCTAGTATTTTCATCACTCCTGGTGTGTGTGTGTGTCTGGTGTGGGGGGGGCATGTATTTTGTGGTGGGAGGTGTATTTGTGTGTTTGTATGTTTTGGGGTGTATTTGTGTTTGTATGTGTAGGGAGTATATTTGTGTGTTTGTGTAGTGTTTGTGTGTGTCTGCATATGGTTTGTGTGGTATGTGTATATGGTGTGTGGCAGGTGTATGATGCGATATGTGTGTGTGGTACATATCTGGGGTGTATTTGGTGCAGTGTGTATGGACTGTCTACGGTGTGAGTGTGGTGTGTGGTATATGGTGTGTTGCATACGTGTGTGTATGTATATGGTATGTGATGTTTGTGTGGTAAATGTGTGGTGTGTGTATAGGATGTATGGTATATGTGTGGTGTGTGTATACGTGTGTGTAAGGTGCATGTATATCTGATGTGTGTGTGCTATGTTTGGATGTGCAGATGTCTATATGGTGTATGTGTGTGATGTGTGTGTGTGGTGTGTGGTATGTGTGTATGGTGTGTTTGTGTGTCTGCTGTGTATATGTGTGGTGTGTGGAGTGAGTATATGGTATGCGTTATGTGTGTGGTTTTTATATGGTGTGTGTGCCTGCATGTGGTGTGTGCATATGGTATATGTGTGGTATGCAGATGGTGTGTGTGTCTGTGGTATATGTGTGGGGTGTGTTTTTGTATATGGTCTGTGTGGGTGTGTGTATGGTATATGTGTCAGTGTGTAGTGTGTGCATATGGTGTGCGTGTGTCTGCCTGTGGTATGTGTGTGTATACGATGTGTGGTACATGTGTGTGGTGTGTGTATAAGATGTGTGTGTCAGGGGGGTGGTAAGGACTGAGAAAGGGGAGCTCTCTGATTCTGCTCTTTTCCTCCTTCCTTCTCTGTGCTTTCTTAGGTTTTGACACTGCTCTTGGCAGTCGGCCCAGCACACGGAGCTTGTGAGATGGCCTCCTGCTCACAGCCTGTGTTTCCTGGGCTCCCTTGGTCTCCGTAGCCAGCTTCCTGGGGTTACCCACCACCCCTGAAGGTTCCCACTCACACACACCACCCTGGCTATCCAATAGCTCACCTGACTTTCTTACCAGCTTCCTATTACTTCCTCTCTCAGTACGTTTATAGATAAAATTTTGTGACACAGTTTATACATATATGCAGGTAAGGTGGCAACACCATTGCCCTCTTTCCTGAATCACAGGAAGCTGTGGATCAGGGTGCAGAGGGCTAGGGCTCCACCACAGTAAGGGGCAGAGGCCAGGGTCACCTCCGACTGTTCTCGGGGCCGCGTGTGGTCACTGCGGCATCACCATTGGGTTCTGAGCATCACCTGCTTTGTCCGGGAGAAAGCCAGATAAGCAGACACTGCAGCATCGCCTACAGGAGAAAGGCCCTCTTGCCTCCCTAGCTCCCCCCAGCTCTACCCCGCCCGCGTTTTCTGCCCCTGTGCTTCCCTCTCCATGGCTCCTCCGAGGTGAGGTGGTTTTCTCCAGCTGCACACTCACCCTGCTTTGCATTCTGCACCCCAGTACAGCACCATCTGAGGCTCATTAAGGAAACTAATCAATTCCATGCTTTGCACCAGCACAGCAGATTACCGCACAGGCAGGGCCATTAGCGAGTCCGTGCATTAACACTTGGCATTTCCATGAATCAATATGCGGCCCTTGTACAACAGAGGCTTTTTTTTTTTTTTTTTCTTCCATTAAGAAAAACTGATGCCAAACATCACTTCTCAGATATTTCCAAGTGTGTCTTTTAGGAAGGGGGAACAGCATTTTTTTTTTCTCCCTGCAAAATCATGCTTTTGTATGGGCCAATTGTAGACCGTGATGGCTTTTATTAATATTTCTCCTGGGACTGACTGTGTCATCCATGGGTAGAATTTGGACTCCATCCTCAGTAATCATGGTTCACGATTTTTTCTGAAGCATCAGAGGGAATCATAGGAGTGGCGCACATGTCCTTTTACTCACAGGGACCTACTTTAAAATAGATTCTATGTTTAATACTAGCTGAAATTTATGTGTAGTGAATGAAATTTCTATATGCGCTCTTTTCTCATTAATATTTCTTTAAAACTAGTACAATTTTCTAGCTCATGTAAATTAAAAATGAATAACACCAGTTAGGAAACATGGTGGCTGACAATGATTTCAAGTATATTTCCCCCACTGGTATTATCAATACTGCTTATGCCTTGTCAGCAAGTAAAATGTAAATGTCATGTGATCTTAAAATTGGTGACATTTATTTACAGGGCTTCAGAGGGAAGTTTTAGTAGGCAGCTGTTACTCTCATTGTTTCCTACACAATGTACATGAAATTATTTTACAAGGTTGGGAGGGGAAATACACCTCTCTTCCTAAAAACCAGGAAAACGATAGCAATGATCTATTTCTACAGTAATTCCTTTATTCTTGGCAAAGGTGAATTTCTGCTCTGCTTGGTCACTGGCACGAAAGGAATGCAGATGAGGGAAAAGGAGGCTTTTGTAAGAGAACAAGTCAGTATTTGTGGCCTGTGATGATTCAAACAATCAGTAAGCTTGGAAATTCCCTGCTGAAGAGCCATCACAGAACTGAAGGCTGACTCAAGATTTCTTGAGAACGCTGGTATCCTTTCAGCAGGATCTAAAACGAGAGCTCCGGCAAGACAGATCGAGGAAAAGGGCCTCTTTCTATTTTTAAAAAATACCCAACGTTCATGTTTTTCATATTTTCCTAGCCTGTAATTACTCTTAATCAAAGTACAACAAATAGTAAACAGTAAAAATGAAATAAATGTGGTGACAGTTTGCCAATAACGAGAAGAAAATGTTCCATCTGTCTAGCCGCGAGTAAAATGGGTGTAATTACTGCTCATTTTTCTCGTAATTGCTGAGTTATTAGTTTAAAGCTTACACCCAACTGGTGAACAGTGAGTACTGCCCGTTCCCTAATTATAGCTCTGCTTTGCCGAGCTTGAATCAGAGAAGGCGAGAGTGGGGAAAGCGATCTGAATTAACCCTGACAGCGTGCAGAGAATGGTGACTGGCTATTTAATTTGAATTTTATAAACTCCGGGTGCCTGTGCCACCCAAATATTAAACCACAGAGCTTGTCATTCTGTTTCAAATTATGTTTTATTTTTTAATGAATCGTCTTGAATCCATTTCCAGTGATGAACTTGGAAGGTGGTTTTTGCTGGAAACCATCCAAGCCGACCGCCACCCTTTACATGGTATTTGTTAAAGTGATACGCAGTTTATTTGTACCTAGGGCTCTAGGAGTGGTTATGTTCCTATTTTGTGAGCAAGGAACTTCCTTTAGGAAGTTCAGGATTACACACAGGTAGTCTGACCTGACACTACAGAGTACACAGCAGGGAAAGTATAAAAAAGAAACATCTTCCTTGATCATTTCTGTCTGGGACGTGTTAAAGCATTCAGGCAAATATAGCTGCAATTTATTTATTTCCCTAATACATGATCTTATCTCTGAGGTTCACTTAAGAAAGACTGTTCTCATCCATTCTTATCAGAATGAAGACTATAGATGCCTTTGCCCATGACTGGTTTAGCAAGAGTAGACATTTCTGGGATAATTTTATTTGGATCTTTTTCTTTGGTCTAAATGCAGGGCTGTAGCTCCCTTCAGACCAAGATAGTGCTTGCAAGAAGGTGGGCTCTACTATGCACTGAACCCTAATTCTGGGGGTATTCCTAACAAAACCTGCGTTTGCAGCACACCTGGATCTAAGAACACTGGTGACAGGAAAGCCTGTAGAAAGGCCTAGTCACAGGCCATGGGGTATTTGTCGAATGAGACAGTGTAAAATGAAGTCATGGAATCCTAGATTACTGGATGCTTGGGGCTGGTGCACTGGGACTACCCAGAGGGATGGTATGGGGAGGAAGGAGGGACGAGGGTTCAGGATGGGGAACACATGTATACCTGTGGCGGATTCATTTCAATATTTGGCAAAACTAATACAATATTGTAAAGTTTAAAAATAAAATAAAATTAAATGCTTTTAAAAAAATAAAAAATAAAAAAAATAAAAATAAAAATAAAAAAATAAAAGTCCTGCTATGATAATTCTAAAATAAATAAATAAATAAATAAATAAAACAGTTGGATTGGAGTGATTTTTTGTTTCCCCTGGCAAGTCAAGTCATTTGAGGTACAGAAGAGGAGACAATGAAAATATAGCATATTATGTTCATTTTATTTCTCTTAGCTTAATTGATGCAAGACATTTTTCTATGCTAGATATGTTATTATAAAAATAATAATTATGGCAAAACTTAGTGTGGGATATTCACTGGCATAAACCTTACACTTTCTAAAAGAGGGGAGATGAAGGGAGGTCTTAGTAGTTATTGGATAACCTAGAATCAGAGTCAAAGTCATTATTGTTCCTCCCCGATTCTTTCTCTCTCTGAAAGAGCAAGGTGCAGAAGAGAGAGCATATTTAACCTCCTGGTTGAGATAAGCTGGTGAAAATCATGGAACTGTATTTTAAAAATCTTTCTTCTAAGCCCCTGAGAACTGCAGCATCCCAGAGTTTTTTGAGCTGCGCATAAATGTCTTTGCTGCCAGGGATCACGGACGCATTATGCATAATCCTTTGGATGTGCTCACCAGCTGGGGAACAGAGATAGCGAGTGCTGGGGGTTTTCAGCTTTAAAAACGGTGCCCATACTTCACCCAAAAGCAGAGAAATGAAATGAGTATTTGCATAATCTATCCAGAGTCCCCTCGGTTTCTTTCAATCTTCTTATCATGTTTTTTAAAAAATCTATTAAGAGAATATTAGAACAAAATGCATTTTCCTCTTCAGAGAATTTATTTTGCCTCTGTTTTCAGGTCCTATAGGGCTTTTATTTGCTTTATTTATTTATTTTATGCAAGGTTTTGTCTTTTTTTTTTTTTTTTTTAAATTTGTTCCCAGCATTTTCTATTTGCATCAACAGCACATGTGTAGGTCAATTCTTTTGACTTGGAAACTTAGTTCTGAGCTGCTGTAAAATTATTGTCTAAAAAGATCCCAAATAAATCGAAGTGTGAACATTGTGGTAACTTAAATCCTGGGAGGGAAACAGAAAAATGAAAATTCACGATGTCAATGGCTTCTTAATTCTATGTCGATTTCTATCATTTACTCATAAAAGAAAATTTGGTGAAGTGCGTTCTTGTGTACTTGAAAGGGCTACTCCTGGGTCATCCTACACTCACACACACACACAGACAACATACACAATTGCACATACACATACTCACATACAAAGCCACACAGACACACAGATACATACATGATCACATACACGCTCACTCACTCACAGATACACTCAGATACACAAACGGAGACACACACACTGGTACACAACTCCTAATGTATCAATAATAAGCCTTCTTTCCAGAGTTTGTGCTGCTAAGGCCAGCTGGCCAATCTGCCTCCCTCTTTCTTTCTCAGTTGGATTATTTTCATTAGCTCTACTGTTTAAATCTTCCCTTTGTGCTATGCTCTGCTAAGTCGCTTCAGTCATGTCTGACTCGTTGCGACCCCATGGACTGTAGCCCTCCAGGCTCCTCTGTCCATGGGGATTCTCTAGGTAAGGATACTGGAGTGGGTTGCCATGCCCTCCTCCAGGGAATATTCCAGATCCAGGGATTGAACCCACATTTCTTATGTCTCCTGCATTGGTAGGTGGGTTCTGTACCACTAGCTCCACCTTTAACTCCTAGCAGTTGTCAGTCTGGATCATCTGCTGAAACCACTTTGTTGAGAGTCATGCACAACCATTTTGTTCTGAAAGGTCATGGTCGTCCCCTCTGGACCCCACCCTGGCATCTGGTGCTGCTGTCTTGGCCTTTCCTCCTAAGAGCCCTGTGCCTCACTCTCCTCTGTTTCTCTCCCTTTTCTTCTTTATTCACCCCTTTCTCTCCTATGGATGGAATTCCTCTTGGTTGCCTGCCCTGGCTGCCCCCTTTACCTGTTCCCCTTCTTCCTTAAACTGTGACCTCCATACAGTTCAGTTCAGTTCAGTTCAGTCACTCAGTCGTGTCCGACTCTTTGCGACCCCATGAATCGCAGCACGCCAGGCCTCCCTGTCCATCACGAACTCCCAGAGTTAACTTAGACTCACGTCCATCAAGTCAGTGATGCCATCCAGCCATCTCATCCTCTGTCATCCCCTTTTCCTCCTGCCCCCAATCCCTCCCAGCATCGGAGTCTTTTCCAATGAGTCAACTCTTCGCATGAGATGGCCAAAGTACTGGAGTTTCAGCTTTAGCATCATTCCTTCCAAAGAATACACAGGGCTGATCTCCTTTATAATGGACTGGTTGGATCTCCTTGTTGTCCATGGGACTCTCAGGACTCTTCAGAGCCACTGTTTGAAAGCTCTTCATAGGCTGTGGTCTTATTCCCAGTTTCTAGCCAACACCCTCCTTTCTTCCCTGTGTATTTACTGCCCAGATAGAAAAATTTGCATGTGTGGTTCCTGAGGAAGTAACGTTGGATGCCCAGGCTTTAAACTAATATGTTAACATTCACATGTTTCTTTCTCTTGGCATTTGCCACGTAATTGCTTGAGATTTTTGCATATCTTATTTTGTTGTTGTTATTTTACTGATTGCTAATTTGATTTATTCAGTAGCTAACTGCCCAACATAGGGATTTCCAGGACATTTTGAGAGTGAAGAGTGAGGGAAGATATTTAGAACTCTAGTTGGGCTGTTGCATCTGTGCTGTGGTGAGAGTGTGTATAATATCCATGTATCAAGTACCACACACTCAGACATGACCTGAAATGGGTATGGCTGTCTGATTGGGTGGAGTCATCCCTTGCCTCCTAGGACTACCAGGATTTGATTGGGTGGGATACGGCTCCTCTATCACCATATAAGATGTTATAGAAAAAATCAGTTCAGACTGCCACTGCCCTCTTCTGAAACCCAAGCATCACATTCAGAGTTGGAATCTATTAAAGTAACTGTTATTCAGCATTTATTTTTATTCTCTGAAGTTGTGTTTGTTGTGTTGTGCTCAGTCATGTCCTACTCTTTGTGACCCAATGGACTGCAGCCCGCCAGGCTTCTCTGTCCATGGAATTTTCCAGACAAGAATACTGGAGTGGGTTGCCATTCCCTTCTCCAGGAGATCTTCTTGACCCAGGGATTGAACCTGGGCCTCCTGCATTGGCAGGCAGATTCCTTACCATCTGAGCTACTTATTTGTGAACATATACGGGCTTCCCCAGTGGCTCAGAGGTAAAGAATCTGCTTTCAATGCAGGAGATGCGGGTTTGATCCCTGGGTTAGGAAGATCTCTTAAGAGAAGGAAATGGCAACTCACTCCAGTATTCTTTCCTGGAAAATTCCATGGACAGCCTGGCAGGCTGCAATCCATTGTGTCACAAAGAGTTGGATATGCCTGAGCACACACCAAGAATATATATATATATATATATATATATAATTTGTTTTATATGTATATACATATATAACACAATTATTTAATATATGCACACATATGTACATGTCCATACACATGTCTTGCATGTACATGTGTGTCTACATGTATAAGACAGCCCTTTTGTGCAAGTGTATATGTGTAAAAGCTCCTGCAGAGTAGGGACTGTTATTCTTACCATTTTACAGACAGAAACCCTGCTTGCTGAGGGGCCCTGTCCACTAGGTGGGGACCCCCAGCCCACAGAGATCGGATTTCACCTCACTTCATCAGAGTGAACAACTCTGATGGATCAGTACATAAGCAGGTAGTTTTTTTCTCTCCAGTTATGCTTGTGGACTCTTAATTAACTGCGGCCATAGGGAAAAATGTTTTTCTAATCAATGCTTGCGCATATTCCTGAGGTGGTTCCTGGTGAAGAGATAGAAGGGAAGACGTAGTGCTGCCTGCTCTGGGCACTCAGTCCCCTCCCCAGACCCTGTGCCCTCTGCTCTCACACGCCAGGTCTGGGCCTTGAGGGTCTCTTCACTTGCTGAAAGAGCTCCATGGCCTTTCCCTGGTTAATAGTTGCAGTCTTACATGTACCCCAGTGTCTACCGCAGCACTATTTACAATAGCTAGGGCATGGAAGTAAGCTAGATGTCCATCAACAGATGAATGGGTGAGGAAGTTGTGGTACACATACACAATGTAATATTAGTCATAAAAAGAATGCGTGTGAGTCAGGTCTAATGAGGTGGATGAGCCTAGAGCCTATTATACAGAGTGAAGTAAATCAGAAAGAGAGAAATAAATATCGTACATTAACACATATATATGGAATCTAGAAAGATGGCACTGATGAGCCTATTTGCAGGGCAGCAGTGGAGACACTGGAGAAGGCAATGGCACCCCACTCCAGTACTCTTGCCTGGAAAATCCCATGGACGGAGGAGCCTGGTAGGCTGCAGCTCATGGGGTCACTAAGAGTCAGACACGACTAAGCGCCTTCACTTTCACTTTTCACTTTCATGCATTGGAGAAGGAAATGGCAACCCACTCCAGTGTTCTTGCCTGGAGAATCCCAGGGACGGGGGAGCCTGGTCGGCTGCCGTCTATGGGGTGTCACAGAGTCGGACACTACTGAAGCGACTTAGCAGCAGCAGCAGTGGAGACGCAGACATAGGGAACGGACTTGACACAGTGGGGCAAGGAGAGGGCGGGATGAATGGCGAGAGTAGCATGGAAACATATACACCACCATTTGTAAAATAGAGAGCCAGAGTAAATATGCTGCATGACTCAAGGAACTCAAATCCAGGTTCTGCGACAACCTAGAAGGATGGGATGTTGTGGGAAGCGGGAGGAAGGACCAAGAGGAAGGGGACACGTGTGTACCCATGGCTGATTCATGTTGATGCATGGCAGAAACCAACACATTTTTGTCAAGCAGCTATCCTTCAATTAAAAATTAATTAAAAAAAAAAAACAAGAAAAGCTACAGTCTTATACTGTCATTCATCATGTTTTGTGTTATAGTCAGTACATCATGTAAGACTTAAATGATGTTTAATGTGCTTTTTCTGATTAAACAAAAAATAACTAAGCTTTTCTGTCCTTACTTACATATTCCACTCCACTTATCTGGGTAAGTATTTACTAAGTGCCTAATATATGACAGTATATGCTAGGGTCCAGAGATGCTCATGGTTTTTACAGTCCAAGAGATACTTAAATTAAGGCTACTCGCCCCATGATGATGGATATCACAGTTCTGTGAACATGACCATTTGTGACTTTGAGCCCAGCTCTGACAGATGAAAAAGTGCCAAGCAGGGAGGACAGAAAGGAAGGACACGGGAATGTCAGGGCTATGCCTTATGCAGACTCATGGGACCAGAAGAGTGTGTGTGTGTGTGTGTGCGTGTGTGTGTGCACACGCACGCGTGCAGTATATGCATAGTGACATATTTATTCACTCTTTGCTTCAAAGCTGTTTTTGAGCACTCACTTTATACAGTAAGGCCTTATGTTAAACTTAGTTTGGCAACACAGTCCAAATGAATGCAACTTAGTCCCTCTCTTCAAGGGGATCAGAATTAAGTAGGTGGAAAAACAGATATGGTCACAAACTATAAAATAAAATACTAAGGCAACCATATGGGAGAGGAGAGTAATAAAACCACTCAAGAAGTTCAGATGCCTTCACTGTCAGGCTGCAGGGATGTGTCAGAAAATGCTGCCATGAGCTGGGCCTTCATCTCTGCCCGAATCCTACAGCCCTGCTCCTAGACGCTGACTCTCCCTTCCTTGCCATACTTCCTAACAGCCTCACTCTAGCTCACTTTCTGGGTTATAGTCTCATTGCTCCTTGACTCTCTCAGTATAAATTAATTTCATTAGAATGTTGCCTTATTAATTTACTTCTAGCCTCTGGCATCACTTGTCTATGGAGTGAACTGTTGGGTGACATCAGAATCTGCTTTAACGAATGTGTTTCTAGAAGGGATTTTATCTCAGTATCGAATCTCAGACTTTATAGGAGCTCCATCCCTTTCTGTACGTTTCTCATGGTTTGTATATAAGCCACTAATTTAATATTTATATCCAAGTTAGGGCTGTACTTTAGGAATCTCCAAAGTGTATGAAAGTTTGCTCTTTTAGAAAAGAACACCAATTCCAGTTTTTTGTTCAGTCTGGCAGCAGCATGTGGTTGCACACATTGTTCATTCTCCTTTCTTTGCTGTAAGGTGAGAGTGGTGCGGATGCAGATTCCTCTTATTTTAAAACCTGGAAGACGAAACATAACTGAAAGAGTTGCTTGCATTTTTCAAGCCCCTGGAAAGAGAAACAGAAAACATGAAAAGCAGTGATCTTTCTATGCACTGAAGACTACTTTGTCATTTTACTTCTCAATAGATATAACTTTCCTTTCAACATGTAATAAATAACAAGATAGCCAGGAGTCTTGCAAAAAAGTATTGATATATACTATTTTCCAGGTGGCACAGTGGTAAAGAACCTGTCTGCCAATGTAGGAGATGTGAGTTTGATCCCTGGGTCAGGAAGATTCCCTGGAGTAGGAAATGGCAACACACTTCAGTAGTCTTGCCTGGGAAATACCACGGCCACAGGAGCCTCGTGGGCTACAATTCAAGGGGTTGCAAAGAGTCAGGCATGACCGAGCACATGCTTGCGAGAGGGTGAGGGTGACGCTTGGCAGAGACCTCGTTACTCAGGACTGTTTGGAAGGCAGGCGGTGCCCTGGTTTCATTGCTGAGAGTTGGAGCAGGGCTGAGATACTGCTGTGCCTGTGGTGGGAGAAGAGGGGCTGGATAAAGGCTTGGGGTAGATATTGTGCCTGGGATATGTTACTAAAGGAGAGATGAAGCCACTGCGATGCTTCTTGCTTTTGAGGCTGAGTGGCCAAGTTTCAAAGCCAGGGATGCATTGAGGAGACAGGATTGGTGAAAGAGCCATGGGTGTGTCCAGGCCATCTTGGCTCTCAGGTGGCCTGGATGGGGCAGCTGTAGTGAGGAAAGCACCCACCCATTCCACCTCCTCACTTGGGCTTATGGGCTGCTTGTGAGGTGAAGGGGTCCCAGCTCCGCAGGTGGCACAGAGTATCCCTCCTGGCCAGTGGATGACCGCTGTGAGTGCTGCTGCTGATGGAGCCCCCTTGACTACTGGAGGCCAAGCTGGCTCCTACGCTGGCCTTGGTCATGGGCAGTGGAGGTCTCCCAGACATTTGGACCATGCCTATCCAGGCACCGTTCACTCAATCTGCCCTTCAGCTGTTCCTGGCTTTCTCGCTTCTTGAACAAGCTCCCTAAGGAGGTTGTTAGCATCCTTAGGATGCAGCATCTGGAGCCACATTCCGTCTGATAACCCCTCTATCTCCCTTTCCTTGCTCCTTTTCTCTCTCTCTCTCCTGCTCTCAACCTCCTTTGACTCTTGTGAACTGCTTTCTCTACATCTTCATTTATTTACAGAATGATAAATATAATTGTAGCCAGCCATAGGCAAATTCTTATCAGTGGGCTACAATAGCTGACTCGTTTGGGGGTGATTTTATCTATAATTTTTGCCCTCTTATGTCCAAAAGGCCTGCAAAGCCCAGTTATTGCAGCCACGGGGTCTTGCCCAGAGCCCTTCCATCAGCACCAGCGTCAGCAGTTCAGGAAGCCAGCACAGCTCCTTGGAGGCTCCAGGCATGGCCAGGGAGCTGCCCTTGCAAACTCAGACCTGTAAAGGGATGCCCACTTCCATTGCATGAACGTGCTTCCAAAGGCGTACTCTTGTAGAACCTTCCAGCACACAGGGAAGCGGGCTGGGCTAGAGTCCCTGTTTTATGAGCAAAACATCAAGGTGCAGGGAGTTTGAAGACCTGCCTGGGGCTTCCATGAGAGTGTGAGAGCCAGGGCACCGCCAACCCTTTATTTTCCCTTCTGCACCAGAAACCAGCATCTCACATTAGACTGGGAGGCCTTCTGGAGCATGAGGTGCCCACAGAGGCTGGAGGATCACAGGTTGTTACTGCATCCTGGGAAGATAGCTGATAACTTCCCTGGTATTCTCAGTTCTGAAATTCTATTATCCAGATACATTCAGCTAATCATGGAAAACTGCCTAAACTGCGTCCAAGTGAACAGAGCAGTTATGTGTTCAAATGACAGATTCTCATGTGTTAACTCCTTGCCAACCCCATCCCTATTGGGCAGGAAAGAAGGCAAAGGAAGAACGGTCCTGGGAAGTAATATCAGGGTCGCAAAGGTACTGAATACCTTGGAGGAAAACAGCAAGTCCTCCATGTGAGTCATCTGAGTACCACAGTAGGCTCAAAAGCCATGCCCAGCAAAGATGATGTTTTATTTTGAAGAAATAAAAATGTTGATGAGCGAGGCATGGAAATAATATACTAGAAGGAATCTGAAGGTTGGAAATGGGAATATGAGTGAGTAGAGCAGGTAAGTGTAATGGGTTTAATTATCCAGTGTGGTAATTGGACAAGAGGAGTCATACAGGATGGAGCAGACAGAGGAGGTGGTGAGGGGAGCTCAAAGGATGATGTTGACCCATAGGCTGATGGAGGAAGGGCAGAGGCTTTGGAGTCATATGGAGGGGATGTGGGGGATGTCCAGAGATGCACCTATAAAATAATTCCAAGTGGCTTGGCGGAAACTTGTGAGTCCAGAAAGCTCAATGCTGGCATACAAACTTTTTGCTTAATAATTTGGTGTATTTAATGGCTATAACTACTAAAGAATTTGGGGCAAAAGTTATGGTATCTGATTTTGGAAAATGACAATACTTTTACTCTCCAGATTTACTACAAAGATGGTCTAACTCTCAGAGTCTTTCTTTTGTCCCTTGACCTGGGTTTTCTGCAGGATCTTCTCTCCCTGGTCAGCCTTTAAAACCCATTCTTTTTATCTGACTTCCTGGACATGCTGCCTCCCCAGGACATATTGGATCTGATTCCTGTTTTTAATCCCACAGATGATCAGAGACCAAGGTGTCCTCCACATTTCTCAACTGAATGTGCTTCAAGAGCCCTAGTTCAAGATCAAGTTATATTGTAATAATCTGTCCACTTTTGGGTAACACTCCTCCACATGCATGCGTGCTCAGTCACTTCAGTTATGCCTGACTCTGTGACCCCATGGACTGTAACCCACCAGGCTCCTCTGTCCATGGGATTCTCCAGGTAAGAATACTGGAGTGGGTTGCCATGCCCTCCTTCAGGGGTCTTCTCAATGCAGGGATCGAACCTGCATCTCCTGCATCTCCTGCAGTGCAGGTGGATTGCTTACTCACTGAGCCACTTGGGAAGCCCAACACTCCACCACGACATTGGCCAAAACAAGTCACATGGACAGTACTGATATCACTGGACTATAGCTATGTAATCTTCCCCAAAGGAGTCTGATTGGCTTCATTGCCTGGATACACAGTCTGCCCACGAGATACACAGTTACTCATTTTCATTAAACACGGTCCCCCAACCTGGGGGTGGGTGCTCAGTTGCTCAGTTGTGTCTGACTCTTTGCAACACCATAGACCATAGCCCACCAGGCTCCTCTGTCCATGTAATTCTCCAGGCAAGAGTTCTGGAGTCGGAGTCCATTCCCTTCTCCGGGGGATCTTCCCCACCCAGGGATCAAAACCGGGTCTCCTGCATTGCAGGCAGATGCTTTACCATCTGAGTCATTAGGGAAGCCCTCCACCAGGGTAGAATAAAAGGCAAAAAGCACAGCAGAGAGACTCTGTCCCAGGATGAGGAAGAGTCACTGTGGTCACAGGAGTGGGAAACAGCTTTCAAAGGGCTGAATCCCAGTGGTGGTCACTCTCTCACCCTGTGACCATCACCCTGCTTCTTTTTCCATATCTGAGTGTTCTCTGAAAGGTGGAGGTAAGATATCCACTTACAGATTTGCTGTGAAAGATGTTGTTCAGTCGCTCGGTCGTGTCTGACTCTTTTTGACCCCATGCACTAGATAGAGCATGCCAGGCTTCCCTTTCCTTTACTATCCAGTAAAGACAAGTGTTGGGAGAGTTATAACACCCTATAGCTATAGGGCAAAGAACCACTGCCAGCCCTAATGATCAGAGTAGGGTTTTTGCTGTAATTCTAGGTGACTGGAGTGTGGTTGATGGCCTTTGGAGGAAGAAGGTTCTAAACATATGCAAACTGCAGTTGAGAGTCATTTAACCAAGAGAGGTGGTCCAGACTAGACTGTCTGGGAAGCGAAGAAAGAGTTTTTATTTTATTCCAAGTTCAGTGGAGAGTCAATGAAGGTTTTTAACCTATCAGATCATGGCACGATATTGGGTGAAAGAGGTCACTCACTCTAATGGTTTTCTTCATTGAAGGAATAAATTGTATGGGAGGAAATGTGGATGCAGAGAGGCAAGCTTGGGGGCTATCTTAAATCTCCTATAGTCACGTGGGCTGGAGATGGAAGTAAATAGACAGACCTGAGACACATTCCTGAGGCAGAAGGAATAATGTCTGCAGAAGGCTGTGTTGAGGTGGGCTGAGAGGGAGGAAGGCGCGTAGAGGCAGGAGGATGGGCAAATCAAGTGGTCCCAATTTCTGAGAGGAAGAATGATCTCTGGGCAGGTTGAGTTTTAAATATAATAGACCTTCACGTTGAAGAGCCAAATGGGCAGGTGGGTATGTGAGTTTCATCTTGCTACATAAATCTGTGAGTTGTCAGCCATGTAGTTGTATCTAAAGTAATTGCTTGAATGAGATACTCTAAGGAGATAGGACAAGAGAACTCTGGAAGGATTCATAATAACGCTAAGAGCTGGAGATCAGGTTAAGGAGGAGGAGACCTCACTGCAGTGCCTGATAGATTAGGAGGAAGGGTAGGAATGTAGGGGAGTCTTGGACATAAAGAGAAGAATGGTTGGGTGGCGTTCACTGTATCAGATGCTTCTGAGAAGTGAAGATGAGATCCATGAAGTGTTCGCAGGGCTTGGCACCATCAAATGGTCAGAGATCTGGACAAGGGCCATCTCTGCAGAGTTGTGGACAGAAACCTTCTTGCAGAGGTTGAAGGTGAGTGGCTGGTGATGCTGTGCAGATCAGTATGTGATTTACTCCTTTGAAAAAGTCTGCTTGTGCAGGAGAAGCAACAAGTGGGGCCACAGTAAAGGAGAATGTTTAGTAAAGGGAATTGGGGTTTCTTGTTATGTGTTTATGTGTTTTTTGTAAAGATGAGATATAGCAAGCATGTTTCATGATGGGCACAGTGATCCAATAGAGGGTGGGATACTGATGAGAGAGAAAAAACAGACACCAGGGAGAGAAAAAAGTACAAGGAATGAGATCTTCAAGAAAGCCATGTGGTGGAGCCACAGAGCTCCAGCACAGGATCAGCTTGGAGAACGTAATGGGTTGGGTGCAGAGCTGAGTGTGATTCTAACTGAGGAAGTTCAGGTGAAGTTTCTGCTTAGACAAAGGGTGGAGGAGGGAGGATTATGAGAGCTTTTAGGAGAGAAGACAGAGATGAGCAACTTAAAATCACACCTCAGGGAGATGGAAAGAAGCCTGCTAGACACAGAATTGTGCTGAGTGCCTGTTCCCTGTGAGGAAGGCTCATGGAGACCTGGATTCTGGAGAACTTCAGTCTAACTGTGCTGTGTATTACAGTGCATCTCTCTATAATATATTTATCTATTCCCCATTATTTTTTTATTTTCCTTTGAGAACCTGGATAAAGTTGGACTCCATGAATTTCTCTGTGGTTTTTTACTCCTATGTTAATTTAATTGAGGGTCTTATATCTATTGAATTTCATAAACATCTCTCATTTTTCCAGGTCACACATTCCTCTTTCAGAAATTATGTAAATGTTCATTTGTCAATTTGGGACACTTAAAAAATAATGACTTCAAATTTTACTTAACTTCAAGATTTATATGGTATTTGCATATTTTGTAATAAGACTGTATTTAATATATATCCAAACAATAGCAACTAACATAAATATACTTTTAGATTATAAAACTTAAATAACATATAATCAAAGATTATTTATTTTTTCTACATTACTTATAAAATGATTGGTATAAATAAATTGGGAAAATTGATTTATTTTACCTTCTCATCTTTTCCAAAATATGTTTGAGATATTTCACAATTTGCACTTGCCTAAACATTTGGCACGCATGAATGTGTGTGTATACAGAGATTTCTTCTTCTCTAAACTGGGAGTATCTAAACTAATTTTCTAATTTCCTGGGAATATCTGTTAGAGTCAACAATGTCAGTGAACCAGACTTGGGTCCTCTTGCCCACATCCAGTAAAGCTAATCTACTGACACCAGGTCATGGCGAAGGAACGTGCAGCTTTATTGCAAAGGCCAGTACGAGGAGAGGGATGACTTGTGCTCAGACCTCTCAAACTGCCCAAAGGGTTTCAGCAAAGCATTTTTAAAGGCCAGGTGAGGGAGGGCTGGCCCAGGGTTTATGGAATCAGCCTGTGCACACGTCTGTGATTGGCTGATGGTGAGGTAACAGGGCAGGGTCACAAGGGTCCTGGCTCATGATCACCAAGTCGTTAATTTCTTCCATTTAGTGGTGGTTTTAGCATCTGTAACACAACTCAGGAAGTGTACCTCAGGATACTGTTTTCTAGGAACTTCAGAGAGGAGCTACAGCATAGGATATGGGGGAGGGGTCTGTCCTGGGAAGGGAAGGTTCCATACTGCCCTGCTGAGTTACAACAAGAAACAATGGAGAATATTTAAGATCTGGTTTCTTAGCAACTTTGAATTATGTAGTACGGTAATGTCAATATAAAAACACAGATAGTACTATAACCATTTTTCTGGCTAATGTTATGGTGGACAGCATATTGCAGTTATAAATGTATAAAAACAATATATGGTACACCTTAAACTTACACACTCTAAAGGAGATCAGTCCTGGGTGTTCTTTGGAGGGACTGATGCTAAAGCTGAAACTCCAATACTTTGGCCACCTCATGCGAAGAGTTGACTCATTGGAAAAGACTCTGATGCTGGGAGGGGTTGGGGGCAGGAGGAGAAGGGGACGACAGAGGATGAGATGGCTGGATGGCATCACTGACTTGATGGACGTGAGTCTTAGTGAACTCTGGGAGTTGGTGACGGACAGGGAGGCCTGGCGTGCTGCAATTCATGGGATCTCAAAGAGTCGGACATGACTGAGCGACTGAACTGAACTGAACTGAACTGAAACTTATACAATGTTATTGTTTAATTGCTAAGTCCTGTTTTACTCTTTGTGACCCCAAGGACTATAACCTCCCAGACTTCTCTGTCTGTGGGATTTCCCAGGCAAGAATACTAGAGTGGGTTGACATTCCCTCCTATAGGGGATCTGCCTGACCCAGGGATGAAATCCATGTCTCTTGCATTCTCAGACTGGTTAAGCTGGTTCTTTGCCACTGAACCAACCACCAGGGAAGCCCAAACTTATACAATTTTATGTCAGTTATATCTCAATAAAAATAAGCTGGTAAATTAATATAGTTCTGATCACAAAGTAAACACTCAATAAATATTAGCAATTTTTTTTAAAAAAGAGCTAATGAAGGTAAATTATAGCCAAAAAAAAAAAGCATACTAGTAACTTCCTCAGGTACCCTGGCCTTTCTGGCCTGAAGCACATGCCCAGCCACCTTAACCCTCCTGGTGAGCCAGTACTTAAGGACACAGAAACACTGGTACTGACTTTCGCCTTCTCTGGGCTTCCTTCTTTTCTTTGGAAGAACGTTCTGTCTTCCAGGAGACCTTGCTTCAAAGCATCTTTAGTGCATCATGTGGCTCAGGTGGCCACCACTGCATCTGGAGATGAGGCTGTTTATTTCTATACTTTATGAAATCCTGTGCCTCCATTCTAAGGATCTGAGGAGTCAAGGGGAAAGGAAAAAAAAAAACAAACTTTTTTTTCCCTTCCATCTGGCTATCTTACAGCCCTGTTGGGGACATATTACTTAAGGTAGATATTCAGATAAGACAGGTCTGAAGAAAGATTTTATATCTCTGAGCCTTATTCATCCTTTTCCTGCATGTGTTGCTTTGCCAGAAGCTAATTGAGAGTCAGTCCTGTTTTATTTCACTGTAGCCCAATGATGGAGAAGGCAATGGCATTCCTCTCCAGTACTCTTGCCTGGAGAATCCCATGGACAGAGGAGCCTGGTAGGCTGCAGTCCATGGGGTTGCAAAGAGTCAGACACGGCTGAGCGACTTCACTTTCACTTTTTATTTTCATGCATAGGAGAAGGAGATGGCAACCCACTCCAGTGTTCTTGCCTGGAGAATCCCAGGGATGGGGGAGCCTGGTGGGCTGCCATCTATGGGGTCGCACAGAGTCGGACACGACTGAAGCGACTTAGCAGTAGCAGCAGCAGCCCAATGATACAGGCAAGGACAATTTTCTACGTTAGCAAAGTGGGAAATGAGCGGCTAAGGGGTGATGTGGGGTCCCGGCAGGGAGGTGATGAACCCAAGGTCCCAGCAGGATGCTAATGTATGTTGTGGTCCTAGGCAGGCAGCCCTGGTGAGATAAGTCGGAATGTGTATGTATGTTCAGAATTTGGGGCCCCCAGGTTGCGCTTGAAGCCTAGCTCCACTTACTGGAAAATAAGCAAGTCTTCCAAGAGTGAGCTCATTTGAAAAATCTTGTGCTTTAAAAGATTCTTCCTGGAGACCACCCCTTGGGCTGTGGCATGAACTATAAGCATCGCTATCTAATCAGATCTGGGTGAGTTTCTGGTGGCCTACAATTTCTAGTGTTGATGTCTTCAACAACAAAAAAAACAAAAACAAAATTACCCACTCTCCCCAGGCAAGTGTTTTCTCATGACCACATATTTACATACTAAAGTGTATTCTGGAGGAGGAGGAAGATGAAAAAACGATTGCAGAGTTCACCCTTTGAATCTGTAGCTGCTTTCAAAAGGCCCCTGTTTCAAAGGTGGGTCCTCTGTGTCCTTCTGTTTGCAAAACCACACATAGGCACTCTATTTATTTAGTCTCTTATTTGAAAAGAAGCTTTCCTTCTGCCTTAGAAGAAGCTCATTACAGACAGATTTCACCTTTCTGTTGGAAAAGATGTCTCCTTGAAATGAAAATGTATGAATGTTAGATCCATAGCGTGTAGCTTCCGGGCTATCCTTTTGATCCAGTTCCGAATGCATTTGTTAAAAAGCCACTTTATTGATTTTTTTTAAGCTGCTTTTTGCCCTGTTTGGAGCATTTGTACATATGCACATCACAATTTTTGCTACATCAAAATGCTTAATAAGTTCACTGCACTCACGAAATAGCATACAAAACAAAGAGACTTTTCTCTATAAAGATTTCTGCCACTTAACCTCCAGTATGAAAGTTGTTTTTAATGTGCTCCCTCTGAATAGCTTCAGAATATTTTATGCAGTCTTCAGTGAGAGAGCCAGCCCAGGTCCACCTTCAGATCTCCTTTTCAGAAAGCAGTGTGCTGTGGATAAAGGGGAATTTGACAGAGCAAGAATAGGCATCTGATATCCATTCTGTTGGATAAAAGTCAGTTTACTTCAATTATTCATTTAATTGGTTACATTTGTGGGTGGCCCTTCATTGTTGTTCACTCACTAAGTTGTGTTTGACTCTTTACAAACCCGTGGATTACAGCCCGCCAGGCTCCTCTGTTCTCCACTATCTCCCACAGTCTGCTCAAATTCATGTCCATTGAGTCTGTGAAGCTGGCTAACCATCATATCCTCTGCTGCCCCCTTCTCCTTTTGCTTTCAATCTTTCCCAGCATCAGGGTCTTTTCCAGCGAGTTGGCTCTTCAAATCAGGTGGCCCAAGTATTGGAGCTTCAGCATCAGTCTTTCTAATGAATATTCACGGCTGATTTCCTTTAGGATTGACTGGTTTGATCTCCTTGCTGTCCAAGGGACTCTCACGAGTCTTCTCCAGCACTACAATTCAAAAGCATCAGTGTTTCAGCTCTCAGCCTTCTTTATGGTCCAACTCTCTCTCTAAATGGAAATTTAGCCAGGTAACTAAGGTGATGGTTCTTTATTAGGTCCAATTATAATACAAGGAGTAAGCACACTGTAACCTTTAATGTTGGCTTTTTTTTTTCTTTTCTTTTCCTTTTTTGGTATTGGATACAGACAAGTCAGTGTTAAGTGCTTTTAATTCTAACAAATATTTCCTGAGGACAGGTGTTGAGCCAACTCAATCAAAAGCACTACCTGAAAGGCAAAGCTGGGTTTGTTCTAGTCCTGACTTCAAGTCACAGGAAGCCCAAAGGCACCCAGTGTGGGGTGTTCCAGGAACCTTCAAATACCCTTAGGGTTAGGGACTTTTTTGTTAGAAGACCCCTCATGCAGATATAAAAATGAACATAGCTGAAGATTGCATGTAGCTTATTCAATGAGGGAGCTGAAAAGATGTTGTGACCAGTTTAAAAGAGAAACATTTGAAACAGAAACATTTATCCATCAGGGATATTGAAATATATATGTGAATGGGGGCAGAACTGGCTTTTCCTTGGGGAGTGGGGACTGAGGAGAGGCATCATTAAACCCCTACCAAATGGGGCAGAATTTGTGTGAATATCAGTTACCTGCAAACCACAGAATTGTAGAGTAGCTCAAAGACAGTGACGTACAGAATCAGATCATCTCTGCAGGTTTCATAGTTATCTACTGAAGTACACATGTTTTTCCACACCTCCAGAAGAGTGAGTGGCTGACACACAAAAGCCATTATTTTATTTTATTTTACTTTAAAGGTGGGAAAGCATCCTCACGTAGGGGACCATGTGAAAGTCAAGGGGTAAGAAGTGAGAAGGAAGGTGATGACTGTGGGTTCCCAGTGGTGTTTGTGGGAACATACATGAACTTTAGACTAATTTAAGCTATTGAGTATCTAAAAATCCTAGTTTTATTTAGAGATCTTTTTCATGGTGGTGGTAAGTGACGTATGAAGTGACTTTCCAATTTCTTACCCCTTCCTGTTCTATTTCTGTGGCTGATCCATGGCTCCACTCAGGGCCAGTCCTGACTCCCTTCCCAATTCTTCTCTTTGTGCATCAGACTCTGCATTAAAGCAGTTCTTTAATGCATTTGGAGCCACCTCTGTGTTGTGTGTGTGCGTGTGTATGTTAGTTGCTCAGTCGTGTCTAATTCTTTGCAACCCCATGGACTGTAGACCTCCAGGCTCCTCTGTCCATGAGATTCTCCAGGCAAGAATACTAGAGTGGGTAGGCATTCCCTTCTCCAGGGATCTTCCTGACCCAGTGATCGAACCCAGGTCTCCTGAGTCGCAGGCAGATTCTTTACCAGCTGAGCCACCAGGGAAGCCCCTCTGTGTACTACCTCCAAATTTACCAAATACACTTAATGCAAAAGCAAGATGGAGACAAATATTTGTTAAGGGAGGAGTCCGGAAAGTTGAACTCTGGTGGAAACCCTAACTCCCCTCTTCCCCAGCCCATGAGTGGACTCGTTCCAGCGAACACCTGCCCCTCCTGGTCAGCAAAAACCAGCATACAGGAAACAGAGGGCTTGGCAGCCAGGGCCCCATTAATATGTTCTGTAAATCAGGGCTTCTGGCCACAAGACCCTCTGTTCTGTCATGGGGATGTTACGGTTCTCTAAGGTGTCCATTTTCTTGCTGTTTTCCTCAGTTGCCATAATGAATTGAGCCCCCCTCTGGTAGCAGGTTGACATGTTGCCTGGAACAGATTTTATGAAAGGATCTTCATAGCTGTGTCTTGAACCGGGAAGGCTGAAATGAGGGAGAAGAGATTCAGAGAATGTTGGGTATGAGGCAACATAAACTATTTGTTACTAATTGTAAGCTCACCTCAACATCCCAGACTCCATTATTGCAGTCAAGCTGGTTTTTTCTTTTTAAATTTATGCAAATATAATGAGCATATAATAAAATTCATTGTTTTAAAGTTTACTTCTGCAAATTTTGACAAATGCATAGAGTCAAATAACCTTTGCCATGATAAGATGTAGTTCAGTTCAGTTGTGTCTGACTCGACTCCCGGAGTTCACCCAAACCCATGTCCATCCAGTCGGTGATGCCATCCAGCCTCATCCTCTGGCATCCCCTTCTCCTCCTGCCCTCAATCTTTCCCAGCATCAGAGTCTTTTCAAATGAGTCAGCTCTTCGCATCAGGTGGCCAAGGTATTAAAGTGTCAGCTTCAACATCAGTCCTTCCAATGAACACCGATGACTGATTGACAATAACCCCCCCCAAACACCCCAGACATCCTTCTGTAGTCAACTTCCTCTCAGCTTCTTCCCATCCCCTGTCCCTCCAAAAAACCCAACTCTGGTAGCCTTTTGAGTCTGACTTCTCTCACTTATCATGATGCGCTTGAGGTTATCAATATAGCCATTATAAACATTCACTTACAGACTTTATGTGAACATTGTTTTTATTTCAGGTGAGTGAATACCTAAGAACAGCACTTCAGAGTTGCATGGTATTAATAAGTAAATATGTAACTTTATTAAGACCTGTCAAATTGTTTCCAAAATGGCTAATTCATTTTGAGTCCCCCCTAGTACTCTTGCCTGGAAAATCCCATGGGCAGAGGAGCCTGGTAGGCTGCAGTCCATGGGGTCGCAAAGAGTCGGACATGACTGAGTGACTTCACTTTTTACTTTCATGCATTGGAGAAGGAAATGGCAACCCACTCCAGTGTTCTTGCCTGGAGAATCCCAGGGACGGGGAGCCTGGTGGGCTGCCATCTCTGGGGTCACACAAAGTCGGACATGACTGAAGCGACTTAGCAGCAGCAGCAGCAGCGGTGTATGAGACACCTAGTTCCTCTGTATTGTCAGATCCTCACCTGCACTTGGTATTGTTGAATTTCTTCCTTCCTCCCTCCCCCTCCCTTCTTCCCTTCTCTCCTCCCTTCCTCCCCTTTCTCTCTGTCATTCTATAAGTTGTTACAATGTTGTCAGATGTGATTTAAATTGACTAATTTAAATGACTTAATGACTAATATGTTGGACCTTTCCCCCATGTACTTATTCGCTGTGTCTTTATCAAGGTGTCTGTTCAACTATTTGGACTGGGGTTACTTATCACCAGTTTTCTGTTTCAGATTTTATCTTTCACACACACAAAAAAATGCATTAAGTCTTGAAACTGTGGACTAACATATTTATGATGCTTGTGGATGTGATGGGAAAACAAGCTTCTAGAATAAATTATTTCGTAGATCATGTAGGAGAAGACATTAAGGTGATAATCAGCGGAAGCTGTCACTAGGAATAAGTTATGCTAAGGGGACCTGGTTTCCTTTTGGTCTGATGAGTTAAATTGTATATTAGAATAATTTAATAGGTGCAATATTTTATATCATACTTACAAGCAAAATGGAGAACTGTGAACTGCATAATAATAAAATTAGAGTGAATTCTATTTTTTTGAAAAACATTACCCCTAGAACATTGATTCTTTTTTTTTTTTTTTTTTTTGAGTCTGTCTACCTGGAGGGATGTTCTTAACCTGATGTAATTTACTAACCTATAATGTTCAAATTAGGTAATTCAGAATTTATTAAAGGCTCTATAGATAGTATCTGACACAGCACAAATGTGCAGGAAAGACTGGGACAGAGTAAACCCGGATGGGTGGTTGTCAGTTTACAGTCCTGTCTCCCACAGCCCCTTCACGCCTCCTATGTGGAGGTGATGATGGTGCCTGCTGTCAGGACATACCCCTTCCAGCTCATCCCACACCCTGTGTTACCCCTTCCAGCCTCCTCCCCTCCTTTCTCAGAGCAAGCCCAATGGATGTTCCATAAGGGCAAAGACCACAGAGGGTTCATAGTTGGATTTCACTGGGTAACTGTAAAAACACAGTTTACTCTTCCTTTAGATTTATGAACATGAAGCTCACATTCTCGGAGAAGGCAATGGCACCCCACTCCAGTACTCTTGCCTAGAAAATCCCATGGACGGAGGAGCCTGGTAGGCTGCAGTCCATGGGGTCGCTAGAGTCGGACACGACTGAGCGACTTCACTTTCACTTTCACTTTTCCCTTTCATGCATTGGAGAAGGAAATGGCAACCCACTCCAGTGTTCTTGTCTGGAGAATCCCAGGGACTGGGGAGCCTGATGGGCTGCCGTCTATGGGGTCGCACAGAGTCGGACACGACTCAAGCGACTTAGCAGCAGCAGCAGCAGCTCACATTCTGAGAGACATCAAGAAGCCCATTGCCATTATGTGCACTAACTGGAAGGTTTCTTCTTATCAGAGATGTTTCTTGAAACATGGTACTTTCCTTTCTTAAGGCAGTGTCATATTTTAATCAGTCTTTATTAAGCTCTTATTTCAGGAGAAAGAACTGTGAGTAAAGAAAATGTCCTTACAACAATTCCCCATTAGCGATCTGTTTTACACATGGTAATGCATATATTTCAAAGCTACTCTCTCAATTTGCCCCACCATCTCCTTCCCCCACTGTGTCCATAAGTCTGTTCTCTGTGTCTGAGTCTCTATTCCTGTGCTGAAAATAGGTTCATCAGTGTCATTTTTTCTAGATTCCATATATTTGCATGAATACATGATATTTGTTTTACTCTTTCTGACTTACTTCACTCTGTATAACAGGCTCTAGGTTCATCCACCTCATTAGAACTGACTCAAATGCATTGCTTTTTATGGCTGAGTAATATTCCATTGTACATATATATGTACCACAGCTTGTTTATCCATTAATCTGTCGATGGATATCTAGATTTGCTGCTATATAGCTCAGGAGTTCAGCTTGGTCCTCTGTGACAACCTAGAGGGGTGGGATGGAGTGGGAGGGAGGTTCATGAAGGAGGGGATATGTGTATGCCTATGGCTGATTTAGGTTGATAATTGGCAGAAATCAACACAAAATTCTAAAGCAATCATCCTCCAATTAAAAACAAACAAATTTTAAAAAGAAAATTTCCTTGAGAAAGCAGAGGTATACTTCCTGTTGCCCTTGACTCTTCACTTTAATGTAGGCAGCTACGCTGATGAAGGCTCTGATGGTGAGGGGTGCCTGGGGACTTTCCATCTGAATGCCCTTCCTCTGTCTGAAAACTTGTCTGCCCTGTGAGTGTAGTGGGAGGAGGACACGGCAGATGCTGAGTCAGCGGAGTCTCAGGTTTTCAGATGTGCTTGTAGCTGCCATGGTGACCCTCAGCCAGGGGTGGTTTTACCCCAGGACTCCTGTGACAATGTCAGCAGTCATTTTTGATGGTCCTAATTGAGAGGCAGCTAGTGACACCCAGAGCACAGAGGGCAGATTCTGCTAAACATCTCATAATGAGCAGAATGTCCCACAACAAGAGTCACTGGGGCCAAAGGGTCTACACTGCAGAGACTAGGAAACTGCTCAAGTTCCAATACCCGGGAACCCATGAGGTCAAGAAGTAGAGATCTGGTCCAATGACATCCTGGACATTGGATATCCAGGGCAGACATAGCATCAGGGCCTGGGCATCTCCAGTGTCCAGCACTGCTCTTCATGGGGGCTGGGAGGGGGCAGGCTGTAACCACTAGTGTTCAGGGATGTGAGCAGTAGCAGCAGTCCACTCTGCGTCTTTCTTTTGTCCTGAGCCTTGATATGTCTTTGGGCTTTGTCTGTTTTTGGTGTCCTATGACCATGGTCAAGGTCAGTAACTCAGGACTCAGGGGAAGGTTATTATAGTAAAAGAATATACTGCAGAGTCACTGCAGGGAAAAGATGCATCGGCGGAGAAGACCGGCCCTGGCTTCCATAGTCCTCCTGTGTGATCGCACAGGGCACACGGTTCCTGTAGCTGAATACTATGTGCCTTGGGCCAAGTGTCCCAGGTCAGGGAAGCCCTGTTGCGTCTTGGGGTCCAGGGCTTTTGGAGGTCTGGTCACATGGGAAAGTACCACCAGAAAGAAACATTGGTGACCACCTTGAATCATAATGTTGGTGCAAAACCACCCAAATGAACTTGCAGTGAGGTTGGAGTCTGGGCAGTGGACATTGCTCAAGTTCTCTGTGAATCTCAGTGGGGGAGATGCCCGTCCACGTGGTATTCTTTTCTCCTTGGGCAAGACCAATCTTGACAGCTTAGGAAGACCTTTTCTTCATATGCAGGAGGAGTAATTTGTTCCCCAGATTTTGATTATGTCACACTTATTCCTTTTCTAATTATCCCCTATTTGTTCAATATAAGATAATAAATTCTGACAAACAATCAGTGGAAGGGCATTGTGATGTGCTTCATTTTAATTGGCTTGGCTCTTTTTTTTTTCTTCTCTGCTAAATTATAGCCCATCAACATGAGGTTCCCTGCAGTGAGCAGCTAATAATGTGCCCAGGTGCAGTCAATTTTACTTCCTAAATAAGAAATAATAGCTGCAGATCCCCTGAATGTGAAATGCAAGAGTGGGCTGCAATGTCTCTTCTCAGTGGTGCCAGACGCTAGGGCGAGTTTCACATCCTGATCTCCATTCTAATAATTTTCCTTTAAAAATGTGATTGCATTTAATTACACTGATAAATTAGAAACTATGACCTTCACTGACACACTGAAACTTTTAGTAACTTTTGAGAACTCTCATTTCATTTGGCATTACATTTAACACACACAAAGCTTTAAAAAATTAGGAGATGTGGGTGGACCTATAGTCTATCAGACAGAATGAAGTAAGTCAGAAAGAGAAAAACACATATTGTTTATTAATACAAATATGTGGAATCCAGAAAAATGCTATAGATGAACCTCTTTGCAGAGTAGGAATAGTGACACAGACAGAGAATGAATGTGTGGACATGGGACGAAGGGGAGGGTGGGACAAATTGGGAGACAGGGGTTAAGATATATACACTACCGTCTTTCAAAATAGATAGCTAGTGGAAACCTGCTGTATAGCACACAGAGCTCAGCTCATTGCTCTGTGATGACCTAGAGGGGTGGGATGGGGGTAGATAAGAGGGAGATAGGGTCAAGAGGGAGAGGATATACATATACATATATATATATATATATATATGTATTTATCTCAGTTCAGTTCAGTCACTCAGTCATGTCTGACTCTGCAACCCCATGGACTGCAGCATGCCAGGCTTCCCTGTCCATCACCAACACCTGGAGCTTGTTCAAACTCATGTCTATCAAATCAGTGATGCCATCCAACCATCTTATCCTCTGCCATCGCCTTCTCCTCTTGCCTTTAATCTTTCCCAGCATCAGGGTCTTTTCAAATGAGTCAGTTCTTTGCATCAGGTGGCCAAAGAATTAGAATTTCAGCATCAGTCCTTCCAATGAATATTCAGGACTGATTTCCTTTAGGATTGACTGGTTTGATCTCCTTGCAGTCCAAGGGACTCTAAAGAGTCTTCCCTAACACCACAGTTCAAAAGCATCAATTCTTTGGTTCTCAGCTTTCTTTATGGTCCAACTTTCACATCCATTCACAACTACTGGAAAAACCATAGCTTTGACTAGACAGACCTTTGAGGACAAAGTAATGTCTCTGTCTTTTAATATGCTGTCTATGTTTGTCATAGCTATTCTTCCAAGGAGCAAACGTATTTTGAGTTCATGGCTGCATATATATACATGTAGTTGATTCACTTCATTGTACAGCAGAAACTAATAGAACATTGTAAAGCAGTTATACTCCAGTAAAATACTGGAATGTAAAACGACTATGGATAGATACAAATTAAAATATCACTGTTAAATGACCCAATGAACCAATATTCTATTACATTTATTTTCCAAAATGGTACTAGGAGTTGTTTTTGCCTTCGTGTACCAGTTTTAGATGCATGGACCCAATGGAAGGTCAGTTATTGGGAACTCTTTCCTCTTTTGCCACATCACTGTTAATAATACTCGTTTCTGCCTAAAGCATTTCTAGTGGTTTGTAATTAGCTATGAGGTGAAGGTAAATGTTTTGGATTACTAGATTACTAGTAATCTGGATTTTTTCTAGATTACTTTTGTTATTTCTTTAGTGACAGATTTTATTTTCTTGGGATCCAAAATCACTGTGGACAGTGACTGCAGCCATGAAATTAAAAGACACTTGCTCCTTGGAAGGAAAGCTATGATAAATCTAGACAGCATATTAAAAAGTAGAGACATCATTTTGCTTACAAAAGTTCATATAGTAAAAGTTATGGTTTTTCCAGTAGTCATGTATCATAAAAAAGGCTGAGCATTGAAGAACTGGGTACTTTCAAATTGTGATGCTGGAGAAGACTCTTGAGAGTCTCTTGGACTCCAAGGAATCAAACTGGTCAATCCTAAAGCGAATCAACCCTGAATATTCATTGTAAGGACTGATGGTGAAGCTGAAGCTCCAATTCTCTGGCCATCAAATGTGATGAAAAGACCCTGATGCTGGGAAAGATTGAGGGCAGGAGGAGAAGGGGGCAACAGAGGATGAGATGGTTACATAGCAGCACCAACACAATAGACATGAATCTGAGCAACCTCCGGGAGCTAGGGAAAGATAGAAGAGCCTGACATAGTGTAGTCCATGGGGTCACAAAGAGTTGGACACGACTTAGTGACTGAACAACAACAACAGGCCAATCCAACTCTAGGTGTATAGTTTTCAATAAACCCAAATCTCCTATTTCTAAGGCTGTATTGACAGGTGTTTTTACCTTCATGTATGGCCATCTGCCAGGGCTTTCCCTATGGCAGCTGTAAAGAACCCGCCTGTAATGCAGGAGCCACAGTAGAAGTGGGTTCAATCCCTGGGTCAGGAAGATCCCCTGGAGGAGGGCATGGCAACCCAGTATTCTTGTCTGGAGAATCCCATGGACAGAGGAGCCTGGCAGGCTACAGTCCATAGGGTCGCAAAGAATCTGACACAATTGAAGTGACTTAGCATGGCAAGGCACGACCATCTGCCACACAATTTCTGTGTTATTTTCATGACCAAGTGGCCAATGGCACTCCTGAGATCCCTGAAAACATGGAGAAAGTAGCAAAGGAAAGAGAGTTAGACTTCTTGGAGGAAAGCAAATATGAAGAAAATGACACATGTTGCCGCATCTCCCCTTGCTCACCAAGGCAGACAGGCTTTCCAGTTCTACCTCCTCAGTTCAGTTCAGTTCAGGAGCTCAGTAGTGGCCGATTCTTTGTGACCTCATAGACTGCAGCACACCAGGACTCCCTGTCCATCACCAACTCCCAGAGTTTACTCAAACTCATGTCCATTGAGTCGGTGATGTCATCCAACCATCTCATCCTCTGTTGTCCCCTTCTCCTCCTGCCTTCAATCTTTCCCAGCCATCAGGGTCTTTTCAAATGACTCAGTTCTTCACATCAGGTGGCCAAAGTATTGGAGTTTCAGCTTCAGCACCAGTCCTTCCAATGAATATTCAGGACTGATTTCCTTTAGGATGGACTGGTTGGATCTCTTTGCAGTTCAAGGGATTCTCAAGAGTCTTCTCCAACACCACAGTTTAAAAGCATCAGCTGTCTGGTGCTCCTCAGTGGGACTTATTCCAACTAGTTCCCTCCATATCCATGGCCACATTCTGACTCAGCTACCACTGTCCTTGTTCCCTTGAAGCACACACCTTACTGCAGCCAAAGGGATATCAAAAACCACCCAGTCATCCACTGCTTTGTAACAAACAACTCCAAAGTAGGTGGTTTAAAGTAACTACCATTTACTTTGCTCATGATCATGAGACTTGCGTGGAACTCAGTTGCTCAACTCACCTCTGTTCTGAGATGCGTGGGCCTCAGCTGTGATGGCATGAATGGCCAGTAGAATGGAAATCTGTCCTCTCCTTGGGGCAAGGCTGATTTGGGGGCTCTTAGAGAAGGCTTCCTCGGAGAAGGCAATGGCACCCCACTCCAGCACTCTTGCCTGGAAAATCCCATGGACAGAGGAGCCTGGTGGGCTGCAGTCCCTGGGGTCGCGAAGAGTTGGACACGACTGAGCGACTTCCCTTTCACTTTTCACTTTCCTGCATTGGAGAAGGAAATGGCAACCCACTCCAGTGTTCTTGCCTGGAGAATCCCAGGGACGGGGGAGCCTGGTGGGCTGCCATCTCTGGGGTCGCACAGAGTCGGACACGACTGAAGCGACTTAGCAGCAGCAGCAGCAGAGAAGTCTTCCTAGATGGCGCTAGTGGTAAAAAATCCACCTGCTGATGCAGAAGCAGGTTTGATCCCTGGGTCCGGAAGACCCCCTGGAGGAGGGAATGGCACCCCACACCAGTATCCCTGAAAAATTCCATGGACAGAGGAACCTGGCCTGCTATAGTCCATGGGGTCACAAAGAGTCAGACACGACTGAGTGCCTGAGTGCACACAGAGAGAAAATTCTTATTCATGGGCCAACCTTTCTCCTACTTTCTCTTCAGCTTATTTCCTTGTGTCCCCTGCACACGGTACCTGAGTATGGCTTTCTCACAATAGTTAGAGTATTCCCAAGGACCAGGGGTACCTAGAGGCTTCTTAAGACCTGAAGTGGGGAATCCTAGAATTTCACGGCCACCTAATTGTCTGGGTCAAGCAGGTCAGTAAGGCCGACTTGGATTCAAAGAGAGAAGAATCAGATCCCAATTCTCAATGAGCAGTGCAGCAAAGAATGTGAGCTGTCTTTAATTTCTCACAAAACACTTTGGCTCGTGTCACTGTCTGACTTACACCCCTCCCAGTCTTCCCATCGCCTTTCAGATAAAACCTAACACTGTCCAGCAATACAGTGCACGTTCCTGCTGACCAGCGTCTTCTCGGGGTGGGCTCTCCCAGCTCTGCTCTCTAAGCTTCAACATCTCACCCTCCATCGCCTCAAAGTAGAATGGTTCTTCCTACCTCATCATCTCCTCTCTGTGCCCAAGTCCCTTCCAGGTCAACACTGAAATGCCACTCGTAGGGGACACCTTCATTGGCCTTGGGTGCAGTCACACCCCTCTTTCTCAGCCCTCAATTTTATTAAACAGTTAATCACGTGGTTTAGTGCTTGTATTTCTCGCTGGACTGAAAGCCTCATGAAGGCAGTGTTTTTAATGCTGTTCAATGCTATATATTTCTACAGCATCCAGCACAAAATAACAATTTATCAAATCAGTTAGCATCACATTAGCGGAAATCCAGAAAGAGCACTTATATGTGCATCTTCAGTTACACCAGTTTTGTGAAACAGTTGTCTCCTTGCACCATTCTGTGGGGTGTCCGTGGTCACATGCACTGCTGCACGGAACACTTCAAATGTCTAAAGATGAGGGCTGTAAGTGTAAACCACACGCTGTATGTCAAAGATGTAGCACAACAAAAGTGAATTTATCTCATTTATAATATATGTTACATGCTGAAATGATAATAGTTTTGATATACTGGGTTAATGAACTATATTATTAAAATTAAATTCACCTGTCTCTTTTTCTTTTTTTAAATTTTATTTTATTTTTTAATTTTACAGTATTGTATTGGTTTTGCCATATATCAACATGAATCCTTTCCATTTTTAATGTAACTGTCTTAAAAATCTAAAATCACGTACATGGTTCTCCTTTGTGGATCACATCATATTTCTATTGAGCTCTGCTGCTCTAGACAGAGGCTTAGTGGTGATATATGCCTGAAGAAATGCTGCAAACTGTCATGCTTTGGAATGTTTGTAATGAACATATCAAGGGCACTGAGAAGTCTTGCGAGAGACACCTATTTACTCTACGCTAGTGTTTCCTGAAGTGATTTGACCTTCCATGGGATCCTTTTTCTTTTCAGCACCTTGTGTGTTCATCTTCCATGAAACGTGCATAGGCGAACATTGTTAGGTACCTGCCTCTAAGTTGCCTGCAGTTGAAGTCACAGGCATGGTGCCTTCAGTAGTGAATCTCACTATGGAAATTAGAAGCAAAGCCTTCTTGTTGGGAGCTTGCTGTTGTTGTTCAGTTGCCCAGTCTTGTCCGTCTCTGCAGCCCCATGGACTGCAGCACGCCAGGCCTCCCTGTCCCTCACCATCTCCTGGAGTTTGTCCAGGTTCATGTTCATTGCATCAGTGAAGCCGTCCAGCCATCTCGTCCTCTGATGCCCTCTTCTCCTTCTGCCCTCGATCTTTCCCAGCACTGGGGACTTTTCCAATGAGTTGTCTGTTCACATGAGATGAACAAAATACTAGAGCTTCAGCTTCAGCGTCAGTCCTTTCAGTGAATATTTAGGGCTTATCTCTCTTAATATTGACTGGTTTGATATCCTTACTGTCCAAGGGACTTTCAGGAGACTTCTCCAGCACCACAATTCAAAGGCATCAATTCTTTGGCATTCCTCTTTCTTTTCCGTCCAGCTCTCACAACTGTACATAACCACTGGGAAGACCATAGCCTTGACTATACGGGTCTTGGTCAGCAGAGTAATGTCTCTGCTTTTCCACGCACTGTCTAGGTTTGTCATCGCTTTCCTGCCAAGAAGCAATCATCTTCTGATTTCATGGCTGCAGTCACCATCTGCAGTGATTTTGGAGCCCAAGAAGGGGAAATCTGTCATTAATTCCACCTTTTCCCCTTCTATTTACTGTTCAGTAATGGAGCCTGATGCCATTATTTTCTTTTTTTTTTTTTTTTAATATTTAGTCTTAAGCTGGCTCTTTCTCTTCTTTCACCCTCATCAAGAGGTCCTTTAGTTACTCTTCACTTTCTCACATTAGAGTGGTATCACCCACTTATGTGAGATTGTTGATGTTTCTCCTGCCTATCTTGATTCCAACTTGTAACTCATCCAGCCCAGCATTTCTCATGATGTTCTCAGCGTATAGATTAAACAAGCAGGGTGAGGGGGAAACATATAGGACAGATTCGAGGACTCTCCCAGAGTTGTACAGTCCCTTACATAAGGTAAACATACGTGCTTCCCTGGGCGCTGGAAGTCACATCTGTCTGAGATGGTCAGAGCCTTGCTAGGGCTTTGGACTACCTACACTGGGCTCTTCACAGGAGTCTGGACTCTTTCTTAGTTTACTTCATTTCTCTGGTTTGCTGAACAGACGCATCAAGGTAGGATGCAACTTCAGGTGTACATTGTGTGTGGAGAGATGTGTGTCCAAGAGGTGGGGTGAGGAGGGAAGAATGTACGGACTGTGTCACAGTCAAAGCACCATGTTGTCCTGCAGATCCCTGCCAGAATGTGAGTCTTTTATTCTTTCTCCCAGAAATGGTGGGTCTTTCCTTACCAGGCATGCCAGATTTTGCTCTTGATTGAAAGACAAGAGATATAAATGTGCCATTTCTCAACACAGAATCCTCAGGATTGCCCTCTGGACTGGGTCCTGAGCCCTTGTTTTTGTTTTACTTCATTTACTTAATGAAGTAACCTTTCATTAGTCCTCATGAAAGGTTTCTGATGCCTTTTGATACTGGGAAATGGTCCATCTACCATAAGGAAGGATTGTAGCTTCTTATAAATTAATTCCATTTTCACCATGACCCTCTTTGATAGACCATTACCAGAATCATCTTGATATAGGAGCCCTGAGAGAGAAGAATTCTAATCAGAGCTTGAGGTCATCTTGGCATTCTCATCGCCTTCCACACATCCTGGGACTAACCTTTCCCAGGTAATTTCTGCCCATCTTCGTTGTCAAAGACAGTGCTGGGCTCTGTAATTAGCTCGTAATTCCAATAAAATCTTTCCATTTTAGAGCTCTGTATCCCTCCGTTCAACACTTCCAATGTCATTTTGTGTCCCCTTCTTCAACAAAGCTCTGTACTTTCCAAATCATCTTCCTTTTCTCCAAGGTCAGGCTCTCCTCCCCACCGGGCAATTAGAAATAATGTTGCATTGTGTTATTCTACACAGAGCAGAGATGCAAACCATTTTCTCTGAGCATGAATCTTATTTGTCATCCTTACTACAAATCACAGATAACCCCAGGCCAAGTGTCATCAGGTATAAGAAGGACGAAATCTAGGTAGAATACAACAAAAAGATATTAATCGATAAAACTAGCCAGGTGTTTTATCCTCTGCATGCTTAGTCACTCAGTCATGCCTGATTCTTTGCAATCTTTTGAACTGTATCCTGCCAGGCTCCTCTGTCCATGGGATTTTTCAGGCAAGAAGACTTGAGTGGGTTGCCATTTCCTCCTCCAGGGGATCTTCCCAACCCAGGAATCAAACCCACATCTCCTGTGTCTCCCGCATTGGCAGGTGGATTCTTTTCCACTGAGCCACTGGGGAAGCCTGTTTTATCTTGCTTCAGTATAAATTTTATGACAACAGTTTTGCTTCTTCTGGCATTGAAATTTCCATACGACGTGCACATTTTAACTCTTTCTAGAGCCAGTTGGAAAGGAAATTCTGATATAGAAAACTGAAGCAGTTCATTATATTCAAAATATTTTACACAAAAAGAACATGAGAATTACAGTAGGTGCATAAAAACAATGGGGGAAGAGAGGTGGGGAAAAGAGGTGGCCTGGTGCCCTTATAACCAAAAAATGCTGTATTATTCAATAAAATTCCAAACTTAACTTTTTTTTTTAATTAAGTCAACGTATAGTTGATTTATAGTGTTGTGATATTTTCAGGTGTACAGTAAATGATTCAGATATACATATATATTATATAAATATAAGCAGCACCTTTTCAGGTCCTTTTCCATTTTAGGTTATTACAAGATATTGAATATAGTTCCTTATGTCATATAGTAGGATCTTATTGTTTAACAAATTTAACTTCTTAATACATGAATTTATTGTTTAAGTTTACCAACAAGTAAAGTAAATCAATATTTCCTAGATTACGTTCCACTAAACATTTCTCTGGGAAAATTTGGAATTTGTGCATTTGAATATGGACTTTGATGGTCAGCGGACTTAAAAATTCTTCAAAGGAGAGATGTCTCATTGAAAGAGGACCAGGCATAAATCTCTCAGTAAAAGTGCTGAGAGTTTTGTAGTTACAGACCCAATTTTATTGTATCTAACCTGCTTTTCTAAAATAATTTATTTTGAGATACATGTCTTACTTTTCCTCAGAGTACAGTTTGCTGCTGCTGCTGCTGCTAAGTCGCTTCAGTTGTCTCCAACTCTGTGCGACCCCATAGACGGCAGCCCACCAGGCTGTCCCTGGGATTCTCTAGGCAAGAATACTGGAGTGGGTTGCCGTTTCCTTCTCCAATGCATGCAGGCATGCTAAGTCGCTTCAGTTGTGTCCGACTCTGTGCGACCCCATGGACAGCAGCCCACCAGGCTCCTCTGTCCAAGGGATTCTCCAGGCAAGAATACTGGAGTGAGCTGCCATTGCCTTCTCCGAGTACCAGTTTAGGAAAGGCTAATTACTAAGATCATGGCATCTGGTCCCATCACTTCATGGGAAATAGATGGGGAAACAGTGAAAACAGTGTCAGACTTTATTTTGGGGGGCTCCAAAATCACTGCAGATGGTGATTGCAGCCATGAAATTAAAAGACTCTTACTCCTTGAAAGGAAAGTTATGACCAACCTAGATAGCATATTCAAAAGCAGAGACATTACTTTGCCAACAAAGGCCAACAAAGGTCCATCAGGTCAAGGCTATGGTTTTTCCTGTGGTCATGTATGGATGTGAGAGTTAGACTGTAAAGAAAGCTGAGCACCGAAGAATTGATGCTTTTGAACTGTGGTGATGGAGAAGACTCTTGAGAGTCCCTTGGACTGCAAGGAGATCCAAACAATCCATTCTAAAGGAGATCAGTCCTGGATGTTCATTGGAAAGACTGATGCTGAAGCTGAAACTCCAATCCTCTGGCCACCTTATGAGAAGAGTTGACTCATTGGAAAAGACTCTGATGCTGGGAGGGATTGGGGGCAGGAGGAGAAGGGGATGACAGAGGATGAGATGGCTGGATGGCATCACCGACTCGATGGACATGAGTTTGGATGAAATCCGGGAGTTGGTGATGGACAGGGAGGCCTGGCATGCTGCAATTCATGGGGTCGCAAAGAGTTGGACAGAACTGAGCGACTGAACTGAACTGAACTGAATTTATATACTGATACCTGATTTGGAATAGAGTGATTCTTTTTTGTTACTTCCCTCAGCAGACCCCACCATTCTTCCTTAATTTTATCAAATGCATTTAATCACAGAATATTTTGTTGTCCATTCCACCTTCAAAGATATTTTTGAAATACTAGTCTTCATATGTAAGTCTGTTAAAAAATATTTCTATGAAATTCCAAAATTACAGCAGTGATATATAAAGTGGTTTGCCAGGTTTTTAGGACCATTCATGTTCTGCTGTCAATATGAACATATTTCAGTGGAGTTCATTACTGATGATACGTAGTTTTTATTCAGTCTTTTCTGACTCTTAGAGTTGTCAACTCTCTCTTTTGAAGAGTCAAAGAAGCCATCCATCTCCCTGCACCCTCCGCCACACCCACGTTGAAAGCTCCATGCTTCTCCCTGCCTCTTCACCCTCAGCTCCATCAGCTTTCCCCCATCCCTTTGCACCACTTCCTGCTCCCTCTGGGACAGAGAGCAGACCCACAGACCTGCCAGAGTCCTACTATCCTAACCCTTCACTTGTTTTCATTTTGACCCTAAACAACTTCACATTGCTTTCTAGTAAGCTGAAATCCCTGGAAAGATGAAACATTTTCTAGACCAATTCGGAATTAAGCACAATTAAGTTGCACAGGGAAGTCAGAGTCAAATAATTTGAATCACATTTTTTTTTTTGAAGAAGATGTTCTTTGCAGACTTCCTGTAACTGATTGGAACCATTGATCTTGCTGTGATTTTGCAGCACAAACATAACTGTGGTTGTTTTATTATTTCTTCACTAATTAAGTGAAATATAATTGTGCTTTTAGGGAAATTTTTTTTTTTAAATTATGGAATTTGATTTTAAAAGGCTACCTAGGAATGTAAGCCTGGGGATTATTGATATCAGTGGAAGAAAATGACACAGTGCCCAGGACTAAATTCAGAGCAGGGAGATTTTAATTCCATGGAGGCTAAAAGGTACATCTGATGGAAGCTGTGAACTGACCCAGAGATGTGACCTACTTGGCAGCTCTAACTTGCATCACACTCGGCCCTCCCTGGCTAAGTGATCTTTGCCAAGTTCTTTAATTCCCAGGCATTCTTGCAGTAAAACTGCGGGTAGGCCTAGAATCAGAGAAGGCAATGGCACTCCACTCCAGTACTCTTGCCTGGAAAATCCCATGGACAGAGGAGCCTGGTGGGCTGCAGTCCATGGGGTCTCGAAGAGTCGGATACGACTGAGTGACTTCACTTTCACTTTTCACTTTCATGCATTGGAGAAGGAAATGGCAACCCACTCCAGTGTTCTTGCCTGGAGAATCCCAGAGACGGGGGAGCCTGGTGGGCTGCCGTCTGTGGGGTCGCACAGAGTCGGACACGACTGAAGTGACTTAGCAGCAGGCCTAGAATGGAGGACAAGTTTAGCCAAGATCCAGGCTCAGCAGCTGGAATACTTGTGCTTGATCTACACAGTGTTGCCTTGTGTGATCATAAGGGTACCAGTGTACAATCTAGACTTGCAGCTCCTCTTGAGAAACTGTGGATCTGGCGATGCAGGCTCTAACTCCCAGCTGGCCAGGCTCTGGTGCTCTCCCCTGGAGTTCATCAATGTCCCCACCATCCCTGGGCAAACCTCATACTCAGACAAAGAAGTAGTCAGTCACCATTTATATTTATGATGTGCTGCTGATTCCCTATAATAATTAGGAAAGATTAAGTGATGTGTAGCACCCACATTTCTATGCAAAGTTAAATATTTGTTTCAAGGACATGAGATACAGCATATTTTTTCAACATAAGTAAGATTTATACAATTTTCACACAACAGTAGGATACAAATTCTCTTCAAGTGCCCAGAGACTGTAAACTAGAAGACACTGGAACATCCAGGGACATAAAGCAAGGTGTAAACATTTCATGGTCTAAAGGTATTGAAATCATACAGAGTTTGTTCTCTTGGCACTGTGGATTTATGTTAGAAATCAATATCAAAAGATATTTGAAAATAACTCACATCTTTTCAAGTGCAATGTGACATTTACCAAGACAGATTTAGCCACTGAAAGCCTCAATAAAGTTAGAAGGCTGAAAAAACACAGAGAGTGATTGCAGAGAAGAAAACATTTAAATGAGAAATTAATATCAAAATGAGAAATTAATATCAAAGATACTTTAAAAACTCCATGTATTTGGAAATTAAACATCCACTTTTAAATGATGGGAGTATCTAAGGATCCATAACAAGGAAAATTAGAAAATATTGTACCAGAATAAAAATGAAAAGAGAGCTTTTCAGAGAATTTACCAGGATTTGTTGCATGCAACTGAAGCTGCTCAATGCAAGTAAATACAATGTGGAATCTTGACTAGGATATGAAAATGAAAAATGGCCACTAGCGTAAAATTTTGTGAAATTTGAATAAAGTCTATACTTTAGTAATAATACTGGGTACACAAGCATATTTTTTGTGAACGTAAAGAATAACTGTTTAATACATAACTCAAGAGTCTTTTTTGTTTTTTTGTTTTTTTTGCTTAAGATCTTTCCAATTTCGCTCATGTTTGCATCATCTTGTTCCTTGGTGGCATTTCAATCTGTGGTCTTTAGTCTAGGGCAGGGGCTACAAACCATGGCCCAGAGGCCAAAATTCAGCTCACCACCAGTTGTTTTAAATAACTGTCTAAAATAAATAAATAAATAAACTGTCTATTGGGTGCAGTTGTGCTCATTTATTTGCATATTGTCTATAGATGCTTTCACTTTCCAACTTCGGACTTGATTAGCGGCAATGCCATATCTTGCAAAGCCAAAGCTGTTACTGGACCCTTCACAGGAAAAGTGTACTGACTTTGACTTTCACCCCTGACATGAATCAAGCTTGGAAGTTACTATTTATGCCCTCACAACAAGAAAAAGGCTGAACAAACTGAAAGTCAATGACTTTTCTTAGATTCTTCAGAGAATTGAGGTCACAGGGCAAACCACCACTCTGAAATCTGGAGAGGTGGCCCAAACAGGGAATGACAGCCAAGTCCAGCTTCCTGAAAACAGAACAGGCAGGAATATTTAAATGGTAAGTTTGGCAAATTGCTGGGGACTAAGGGTGGGTGACTTGAGAGTTAAATTTCCTGGGAGCTGCCCGCATACTTTCCTGGGCTTTACCTTTAGCAACTTCATCATGTTCACAAATGAAGACCAAAGAAAATCCCCTTCTATTTTGAGCAAATAGAGAGTAACCATCTGAAATAAGTACAGTGCATTCTCCATCACCAAACTCTACATTCCAAGGGGGATTACTTCACCAGAGGTTTTTCTGACCTAGGAAAGAACAGTTAGACACTGCAGTTCCTTCTAGCTTTCCTCTTTTTTTTTTTTTAATTGCGTTTATTTTTGGCTGTGCGTCGTTGCTGCTCGGGTTTTGCTTTAGTTGTAGTGACTGGGGGCTCCTCTCTAGCTGTGCTGTGTGGGCTTCTCATTGTGGTGGCTTCACCTGTTGTGGATCACTGGCTCTAGGGCGTGCAGGCATCAATCGTTGCCCTTCCTAGGCTCTAGAGCACAGGATCAACAGCTGTGGCACACAGGCTGAGTTGCTCTGTGGCATGTGGGATCTTCCCAGATGAGGGATTGAACCTGTGTCTCTTGCATTGGCAGACGGATTCTTTACCATTGAGTCATGAGGGAAGCTGTAACTTTCCTCTTAATTCACATAAAAGGAGGTAAAATGTTTTTAAAAAGCAAAAAAAAAAAGCTTCTGAAGGTCATAACCTGAGGACTCAGGGACACTAAAATTATGACTAAAATTATGAGATTTAATCCTGTGTCCTGTGTTTATTTGCTCAGTCATGTCTGACTCTTTGTGACCCTTTGGACTATGGTCCACCAGGCTCCTCTGTCCAGGCAATAATACATGCCGTCCTCCAGGGGACCAACCCAGGGACCAACCCTGGGTTTGTCCAACCCAGGGACCGAACCCAGGTCTCCTGCATTGCAGGATTCTTTACTGTCTGAGTCACCAGGGAAGCCCATATGAGATTTAATCATAAGATTATAGAAATCTTCCCCTTCCTAACAGCATCACATCACATCCACAGAACTCCAAAATAGTATCAGTGTAACTGAGAGAGCAGTGGGACACAGTCTGTGTCCAAGAAGGAATTTCTAAGGCAATAAAAAAAAAAATAAAACAAAGATATTAGAGGAAACTGACACATCTGGCATCCACAGCCATACCAAACATTAAATACAACCCGGATCCTCACCAGACTCATAAACATTCACACTAAAAGACTAATTAGACCAGCTTCTATTATTCTATGTAACATGTCTTTCTGTCTGTCAAGAAAAAATTACAAAGAGTAAAAGACAAATAAAAATACATATGAAGAGACAAAACAAGAGTCAACACTAGACTCAGGTATGACATAGAGATTAAAAATAGCAGAATGGGATTTAAAATAACTATGACTAGTATGATGATAATGGAAAAGGTAGATGACATTTAAGAATAGATGGGCAATGTAAGCAGAGTGAAGGATAGTCTAAGGAAGAATTTAAAGGAAATATTAGACATAAAACCAATGTAATAAAATTAAAGAATGCTTTTCATGAGCTTATTAGTAGACTGGATACAACCAAGAAGGAATCAGTGAGCTTCAGGTTATGTCAATAGAAGCTTCTCAAACTTAAAGGCAAAGTGAAAAAGCAAGAATATCTATGAAATGTGGGAAACTTGCAAAAGGTACAACATCAGCATAATGTGAATACCAGAAAGAGAGCAAAGAGAAATAAAAGCAGAAGATATATTTAAAGAAATGATAGCTGAGAATTTTCCAAAATTAATGGCAGACACCAAGTCACAGATCCAAACGTCTCAGAGAAAACCATGTAAGATACTCAAAAATTCTACACCTAAGCATGTCATATTTAAACTTCAGGAAATGAAAGAAAATGAGCAAACACTGCAAGAAGCCGTAGGGGAAGGAAGAAAATCTTACCTGTAAAGGAACTAGGATAAGAATTATAGTGGACTTTCTGCCACAAATTGTATAAGCAAAAACATGCAGTGAAATATAAAGTGTATTGAAACAAACAAAAAATACCAATATAGAATTCTATATCTATTGTAATGATTTTTCAAACATGGAGCAGAAATATGTTCTTAGATAAAAACTGAGTGACTTTATCCCCAGTAATCCTGCCTTACAGAAAATACTAAAATAAGTTATTTGGCAAGAGGGAAAATGACATATATCAGAAACTTGGATCCACATTAAGAAAGGAGAAGCAGTATAGAATAAAGATATACATAGCACATGAATCACAGAAAAAGTATTAAGAGAATTTAAAAAATATTTTAAACTCAATTAGAATGAAGCTAACACACAAGAAGTTGTGGGATGCAATGAAAGCATTGCTTTACCATAAACTCGTAGCATCAAATGCATGTATTAGAGGAGAAAAAAATTTAGAATCAGTCATATAAGCTTCCACCTTAGGAAAATAGAGAAAGAAGTGAAATATAAGCCTAAGACAGGCAAAGAATAAATAAATAAATAGAGAGCAAGAAGCCAAGCTAAAACCTAGTTATTTGACAAGATCAATAAAAGTAGTATACATCTATCTAGGTTAACAAGAAAAAAGAGAGAAAACACAAATTACTAATAATAGAAATAAAAGAGGGCCATTACTAATGATCCTATGATCATTGAAATGATGATAAAGAAATATTATGAAAATACGTATGCCCACAAATTTGGTAACTTAGATGAAATGAACTAATTCTTGGAGACAAACTCCCAAAATTCTGCAAGCAAAAATTGATAATCTGAATAGGGCTATATCTATTAAAGAAACTGAGTCAATAATTAATAGTCTTCCAAAAAAGATGACACGAGATCCAGATGGTTTCTCTTGTGACTTTTACCAATTCTCTACAGTTTCTTCCTATAAGTTGAGATAGAAGATATGTTTTTTTTTTCTTTCCTCCTATGAAAGCAGCATTACCCTAATACCAATACCAGATAAAGACATTACAATAAAACTACAGAACCACTCCCCTGAACATAGATGCAAAGCTTCCCAGTGAAATACTAGTAGATCTAATCAAACAATGTACACAGTGGCCAATTGGGTTAATGGAGAAAGGTTCATGGCTGCCGACCAAGATTGGCAAATCTTTTTTTAAAACTTAACCTTTTACAAATTAGTAGAATTTATTTCTACAACAGTTGTAGATTTATAGTAAAGGGGAATCAATAACACAGATTCCCCATGTACTGCTCATTACCTCTTCCTACAATTTCCCTATTAACATCTTGCCTCAATGAGGTTAATTTTCATTTGCTTGTTAAGGATGTTTTTCCAAGAAATCAAGCTTCCATGTAAAAAACACAAGGCTGTTGTATATTGGACATTGACATTGGAAAGTAAATTATTTTGATTTGCCTTGTATAGCATTTACACTTGAGACATACCAGTGACATCTGATCAGGCAGAAGGTAGTTTAAGCCAGCAAAAGACAAACTAGTTTAGAAATGACTGCATATATGTCTTCCATATGTTGTCAGTCTTACTATTGATTAAAGGAGCATTGTATGACATGGTGGTGGATTCTTCAAATATGTCAGATTATTGGTATTGGTAAAAAAAAGAAAAGAAAACATATATATATATATATATAAAATCTGGAAGAGCTTTCATTACAAAGAGAATGATATGGTGTTTTGTTTTAAGGGCAAGACAAATACAGAAGGCAATGTTATTTATTTTTACTAGAGCCTCACACGGACTCACCTACTATCTTGGGATGGATTCTGGAACACTAAGGGACCTGAGCTACTATATATATATTTGTATGAAAAGTTCAACAAATGAGGCAGGTATTTTATTTTTTATTTTTTGAGCTATTTTATTTTTTCCTGAAGAGTGATCTTTAGCCATGAAACTGTAATACGAGCTGGGCCTTAAATCACAGGAAAAGCAATCTATTTCCCTTAAAATGTGTCTGAATAGAGTTCAGTAGTTTTTCTTAATGTGTAAATTTACTATCATCTGGATTGTTTTGGAGGATTAATGTTCAAGAATGCTTTCTTGCTGCAAGGAGTTTCCACAATTCTGTATTCTGTTTTCTTCCGTTGTTGTTGCTTTTTCTCTAAGATATTTACTTGTAAAGCATACAGCGTATTTACTTTTTCCAACCTTTCAAGGAAAGACATTTGGTTCCTCATGCTATAGAACTCTGAACAGACAAAAGTTTTCTTCTTTTCATCTGAACAGAATAAATGAATAACTGAAAAACACAATAAACTCTTTAACCAAGATTGAGCATCAGAGGCCTATAAGTGGCCTCAGATTTATCGACTTCCACCTAACAGTGAAATCAGAATATTGATAATAATATGCTCTAAAATCAGTACTTTCTAAAAGGTTGTCATTTAGGGGAAGAAATTTTGTATTTGCAAGTATGTATCAGGGTTTCCTGGGTGACTCAGTGGTAAAGAATCTCCCTGCCAATGCAGGAGACACGGGTTCTCTCCCTGGGTCAGGAAGATCCCCTGGAGAAGGAAATGGCAACCCATTGCAGTATTCTTGCCTGGGAAATCCTATGGACAGAGGAGCCTGCTGGGTTACGGTCCATGGGATTGCAACAGAGTTGGATGTGACTTAGTAACTAAACAACAGCAAGAAAATTGTGTGTCAGGAAGTTTGATAGTATTACCAATCTCAGGGATATAAGATTGTTTTTCTAGAACACCCCCTTTTCTAGGTGGTGGTACATATTCTTATGGAGCAAGCAAGTTTGTTGTGTTGATTTATCAGTATTCTTGCTCACATTGATGCACTATTTCAAGCCTTTCCATCAAACAGGGCTAGGAAACCACAACAGGGACCGCATTTTACTCAGAGTGCTCCCCCTCTTTGGACTTTGTCCAAAGTAAAGCCAGAAGCCAGCTGGGAAATAAGAAAAAGGCCAAACACACAACACACACAGAACAAAGAGGCCACAATTCCCTGCAGCAGTCAGGGTGACATGAGACACCAGGAAACTCCACCCTGACCACATCACCAATTAGCTGTGTCTAAAGACTTTACCATCAGTGACACTTGTGTCCCAGGACTCTTGTGATGTTGCAAGGTGCTTGCTTCCTCTTTTTTTCCTCCTTTCCTTTATTTTAAAAAATGCATTGTCAGAACTTTCCTTTCACTATAACATTAAACAGACTTTGCATCTGGTCCCCTTGTGAACCAAAATGAACATGGTTGACTTGTGTCTCCTCTTTTTGGTGATAATTGTCCTTTCTTTAAAGAGTTGGAAAAAAAATAAAGAGTTGGTAGGAGAAGCAATGAATTAAACACGAGCTGTTCTGATCAGCAAAATATTAAAGCTTTCCTCTCAAAGGAAGAAACCTTTTCACTTAAGAAGTACCTATCATTTTACAGATTGTATGGATTAAATGGAAGTAAACTAGAAAGTAACAAATGTTAGTTTCTTCTGGGTCAAAAAGGTTTTCTCGTGACTGCTAAGTCACTTCAGTCGTGTCCGACTCTGTGCGACCCCAGAGATGGCAGCCCACCAGGCTCCCCTGTCCCTGGGATTCTCCAGGCAAGAACACTGGAGTGGGTTGCCATTTCCTTCTCCAATGCATGAAAGTGAAAAGTGAAAGTGAAGTTGCTCAGTCGTGTCCGACTCTTCGCAACCCCCTGGTAGGATTGCAGCCTACCAGGCTCCTCCGCTCATGGGATTTTCCAGGCAAGAGTACTGGAGTGGGGTGCCATTGCCTTCTCCATTCTAGTGACTATCCCTATATAAATATTTACACATATGGGTGTTTGCATCTGAGTAATTTTGATCTTTTCAATGGCTCAATCTATTTTGAATAACCTCATTACAAATAGATCAAAACAAAACCATGTTGTTATGCTGAAATCATATTCAATCAAAGTCAGGGGTCTTTTAACAGCAAGGAGGAAATTTCACAAATGTTCAACAGTGTATTCAGACCACCTCCAGAAGAAAGTTTATGCCAAATTCCAAGGGAGGAAAAAAAAAAAAAGTATGGCTCTAGCTGTTTATAGTGAAAATAAGTTATCAGGAAGTATAAATTATGTGTGTTGGGGGAGAGTGGTTCTGAAGAACGTATTGACTTTCTTTGTAGTTTTGATCTTTTCAAGAGTTTGTTCATATTCCTAGCCACGCAGCCCCTGCATGCAGGGGCAGTCTGCCTGTGCCTTCAGCAGCCTGAGCCAGCAGCATGCCTTTCAGGGGAGATGGATCTTCAAAACCCCAATATGTGCCTTTCCTCAGAAACTTCTTAATGCAGAGAAGGCAAACATAATTGTCCATTTCTCTGTTCATCTATTGTGATGTAACTACCGTGGGCCCCATGCTGTCCCAGATTAACTTTTTGTTGTTTATTTTTATTTATCTTTTAAATTTAATTTTTTACTGGAGTGCAGTTACTTTGCGATGTTGTGTTAGTTTCTGCTGTATAGCTAAGTGAATCAGCTTTATTTTCTTTTTGTTGTTCAGTCACTAAGTCATGTCCAACTCTGTGGGACCCCATGGACTGCAGCACGCCAGGCTTCCCTGTCCTTCACCATCTCCCAGAGCTTGCTCAAACTCATGTCCATTGAGTTGGTGATGCCATCCAACCATCTCAACCATCCCAACCCTCCACTGGATCTCTGCTTACAGAAAGGAAAGAGTGATGATGGAAAAGCGTGGTCTATACAGTTAGAACGGGCTCCTGATCCTGGTTCTGCCTTTCACTAACCAGTGATCTTGGACAAAACACAACCCTTTACGTTTCTCTCCCCAGAGCCATGACACTGAATGATGCTTTCAGGTCTTTGCACGCAGTTTCATAATATTGAAGTACCTCATATGAAGGTGGGGATTGGAATGCTGCTAGGTGAGGCTCCCACATCAGGCTGACATAAGTCTAGGAATTTGTGCTTCATTCCATGGGCCAATGATTTTAAAAAGTATTGATAGCAGCGACCTAAAGTAATATAGCTAAAAGCTTTTTGTGTGAATTCCCAACATAAATACATATATATATATACACACACAATCTAACATACATATTCAGTATGGTGTAAATTATTCAAAAAGTTTCTAAGGCAGTTCCAAACTTCATTTTTGAGAGGAAAATACTTTGTGTCCTAATTTTGCACAATTCAGGACCTCTTTCGGTTCTTCAAACATTTAAATTAGACAGATGTATTTTGTATGTTCCCAAACCTTATTTCAATTCAGTCACTAATACATTGTCTGCTGTTCATTGACTCAACAAATATTTACCAAATGCCTCTGGGGCATTCCTGTGAGAAGGCTCACAAGGGCTGGGACAGAAATATACAGACTGAGATTTGTGCTTTTGTGGGAATCACAATCTGTGAGAAAGACAACAAATGTATAATCTAGGGGGATACTGACAAATGTGCTGAAGGAAATGACCCAGGGGACTGTGGTAGAGCATGATAGAGGAGATGGTAAAAGAGTTCTCTAAGGGTTCACTGGGCCAGTGAGACTTTAGTCAAGACCTGAATGAGAAGGCAGAAGCCAGGCAGAGGGAATGGCATCAGGAATCACCTGATCAGAAACAGAAGGAACCTCTGAAGCTAGCAGAGACACAGAGGCAGGAAGGAGCCCAATCCACCTGAAGGACAGAGAATGGTTGTTTCAGAGAAAACACGTGAGGAGGAGGTCGGCTGTAGGTGAAGTGGGAGAGACCAGCGGGGAGAAATGAAGCCGAGCCCTGGGCTACAGGGAGCCATGCCCATTTTATTTTAATTGCAGAAGGAGGCCATTGCCCCAAACCAAGTCAGTTTTCTCCTTTTTTTTTTTTTTTTTTTTGCCAATTTGAGTCTCTTCAGCTTAGTAAAAATGTCATTAGGATGCACAAGCCTGTGCAACCATGTGACTTTGATAGCCAAGTAGCTAATGGGGTTTCTTTGTCCATCACCTATAAAGATGGTGATTTCCAGCTTTTTGGAATAACTCTATCTTGACTTGGGAAAAGTATCAGAACACCTTGAGGAACCAGCATATTCTAAGGCTAATTTCTTACCTGAAAAAATATACCATTTGCATATATGAAGGTCAGATTAAAAATACAAAATTATGTTTGGTGCTAAAACTCTATTGGGATATTATCCCTTTCCTGGAAAGTGTGGACCTTCTTCTTAAATGGAGCATATGTAGCAATTCTGAATGCCACTGGGTACCTGGGCTATGGGGAAGGATCCTGGCGGAGTAAGGTAGGAGTCAGGCCCTACCACTTCTTTGCTATGCTTTCTTGGGCAAACTATGCAATTCATATGGCATGCAATTATCTCATTTGTAAAGTGGGGCTGATATCTGTTTCATAGATGTACTAGGAGGATTCAACAAGCTGACCAATAGGGAAATGATTGGTAAGCTGTTAAATGGCATATAAATTCAAGGCATCTTCTCCAAATTCCCTGGATCATTCATATTGTCAACACATACTTGGCATATGATTAAGGGATTGCAATGGAAATCATTAAATTGAATTCAGTATGTCCCCACCATAGCTATGTACACATCCCTGGAAGGACTTTGGGGGTCCATGACTCAGAGTTGATGACTCACCTCGTTATTTCTGAACTCATCTGGAATAGAATTCCTCCAGGGTTCTCAATCCTGCTCACACTTTCCTTCTCACAGCATAATTTATACTCTCAGGTCAGACCCTCTGGGTGTTTCAAATATTTATAATACTGCAGTGAAATACAAGTTAAATGATATTTTCCAACTTTAATCAAATGAATATGTGGACCCTCATGGTAAGGAGGCTTGTAACACACCAGCATTGTGTGTTGAGGTAGCATGTGGTTGCTAAGTTCATTGTTGCTGTGGTGGTTATGTTGTTGTTACTGTTGTTCAGTTGCTAAGTTGTGTTCGACTCTTTGGACCCCGTGGACTGAAGCATGCCAGGCTCCTCTGTCTTCTACTATCTCCCAGAGTTTGCTCAGATTCATGTCCATTGAGTTGGTGATGCTATCTATCCATCCCATCCTCTGCTGCCCTCTTCTCCTTTTCCCTTCAATTATTCCCAGCTTCAGGGTCTTTTCCAATGAGTTGGCTTTTCGTATCAAGGGCCAGAGTATTGGAGCTTCAGCTTCAGCCTCAGTCCTTCCAGTGAATATTCAGGATTGATTTCCTTTAGGATTGACTGGTTTGATCTCCTTGTTGTCCAAGGGACTCTCAAGAGTCTTCCCCAGCACCACACTTCAAAAGCATCAATTCTTCAATTGTTTATGGTCCAACACTCACATCCATACATGACTACTAGAAAAACCGTATATTTGACTTATGTGGACCTTTGTCAACAAAATAATGTCTTTGCTTTTAAATACGCTGTCTACTTTTGTCATAACTTTCCTTCCAAAGAGCAAGTGTTATCTAATTTTATGGCTGCAGTCACCACCCGCATTGATTTTGGTGGTTATAGCTGTTTCTTATTTTTGGTGTCATGGAAACACATATACTGTGCTTCCAAATCCTTTCCTCACCAGAAGGAAGATTTGTGTTTTCTTTTATTCCATCCTTTATCCCGTCTCCCTGATGGGAGGTTTTAGATGATTATTCAAGTTAGTAATCATGGTGAACCTCGAGAGGGTTGTCTTTTGTTTTTGCATGTGAATTTAGTCAGCTGAAATCCTGACCCTGCCTACATTTGCTTTCTTTAATATGTTGTAGCTGTGTTTTTTCTCCCTGCGAACATCATTGGTTGGAATCAGGCTTTCAGCTAATTCCCTAACAGGGATGTGAGGAGGAATCTTTGTATCACAGACTTTCCCTTTTGCTACCTATGTGAGATGTCAGTCAGCAGGAGAACCTTTGTCACCATGGACGGGGTGTAGAATGAACCAGACAGAAAGTGGAAGTCCAAAGCTGAGCACTTTATCACCTCCTCCAGCCCCAGGTGTATGCGAGGAACCTTCACCTCCCTGGGCACTGTCCCCTTATCAGGATCCCCTTATCAGATCCCTTACCAGGTCCCCTTATCAGGTCACTGGACTGAAAGATGGTCATGCCTTTTTTCCAGTTATTGTACTGCTTGTCAAAACCCTGGAATTCTATTTATTCATATCACACTTGTGAAATTGAGGGTAGTGTCAAAGAACTTACAAAGTCAGAGAACTCTTTATGTGGGACACCCCTGGCAGTCCAGTGATTAAGAATCTGCCTCACAATGCAGGAGGCATGGGTTCGATCCCTTGTCAGGGAACTAAGATCCCACATGAAGCAGAGCAACTAAACCCATGAGCCACAACTAGAGAGAAGCCCACGTGGAAAAAAAAAGATCTGACATGCCGCAATTAAGACTCGATGCAAATAAATAAATATATTTTAAGAAAATCTTCCTCTAAAAGATAATTCTTTATGTGAAAGGGGGCATTGAAAAAATGGAAGAAGTGCCCCAAACTTTTCTCCGAGCCTGAGAAAATCCAGGGCTTCACTCAACTCTCACTCTGCCCTTGGTTGTCTCCTCCTGAAACCCCCTCAGGGTCCTGGCTCCAGCACCCAGCCCTGTCTCTCCTACCGTGCTTCCTTTCTGAGCATGATCATACCTGGGGGCCAGGATGTGTCTCTGTGTTTATCCTCTCTGGAGGGGAAGCTCCTGGAGGACAGAGATCTGCGTGGCTTCACTCTCTGCTGCTGTGTCCCCAGCACCCCGATGGTGACTGCACAAAGCAAGCACTCAGATTAAATAAGAAGAATGATGACTTCTTTTTATTGATCATATTCCCCATACTGTACATTTGATACCATTAATTTACTTGTTTAGTCACTTTCACTTTTCACTTTCATGAATTGGAGAAAGAAATGGCAACCCACTCCAGTGTTCTTGCCTGGAGAATTCTAGGGACGGCGGAGCCCGGTGGGCTGTCATCTATGGGGTCGCACAGAGTCGGACACGACTGAAGTGACTTAGCAGCAGCAGCAGTAACTGAAAGTTTGCACCTCTTAATCTCTCTTACCTATTTCTCTCATCCCCTCTACTCTCTTTTAAGATAACTTTCTGAACTGATTCAGATTCATTTCCACCTCCTCTTGATTGGCTGTGTAGAATATATCTTTCAGAGGCAGAAGTGAGGAAAGAGAAGGACCCTGGTCCCTACCCGGGGTAACTGGATGGCTTGGATAAGAAATGGACCCTCCAAGTTGTTTGCCTATCTAAGAAATGAGACTTATAGTGTTTGTGCAGAACTCTTGATTGTAGCACAGTGTTCAAAAAGTTATCTTAACAGAGAGGAGTAGGAGGGATGAGAGAAATAGGTGAGGGAGATTAAGAGGTGCAGACTTTCAGTTACTAAATAAATAAAGCAATGGCGTGAAATGTACAATATGGGGAATATGATCAAAAATCATGTAATATCTTTGTATGGTGACATATGATAGCTAGACTTATCATGGTGATTTTTTTGAAATGTAGGAGAAGCATTGTCCGTGCGTTGTACATCAGAAACTAACATAGTGTTGTGGTTCAGTTAAAAGCCAGCAAACAAACTCATAGAAAAAGAGATCAGATTCGTGGTTACCAAAGGCAGAAGTTGGGGGAGGAGTGGGAGGTAGATGAAGATGGTCAAAGGTATAAACTCCAATTATAGAATAATAAACTGTTGGTTGTTGTTTAGTCGCTAAAGTCATGTCTGACTCTTCTGAGATCCCGTGGACTGCAGCCCACCAGGCTTCTCTGTCCATGGGATTTCCCAGGCAAGAATACTGGAATGGATTGCCATTTCCTTCTCCAGGGGATCTTCCTGACCCAGGGATCCTACCCGCATCTCCTGCATTGGCAGGTGGAATCTTTATGACTGAGCCACCTGTTAAGCCAGAATCCTAAGTACTAGGAATGCAATGTACATGATTAAGTAACTCTGCTGTGTGTTATATCTGAAAGTTGTTAAGAGAGTAAATCAGAGTTCTTATCACAAATTTCTTTTTCTATTTCTCTTACTTTGTACTTATATGAAATGATGGGTATTCTGTAAACTTAATTATTCGTGATGCATGTGAGTCAAATCATTATGCTGTATACCTTAAACATAATACAATTATATCTCAATAAAAAAGAGAGGGAAAAGTTAATAAGAATTTTTGTTTTAAAAAAGGTAAGACACAAGGTATGGTCTCTTGCTACTTTTGCCATATTTTTGACGTTGAGACATGTTACTCAGAATAATGGCAAGTGATACCATTGTTGGTATTGCCAGCTATGCTACCTGTCAGCACATTACCGTCCCAGCGCTGTGCTGAGCCTTTAAATCTGTCATCTCATTTACTCTTCTCGGTGATTCTGCGATGACAGGGCTATTATTCCCACCACTTTATGTATGAGAAATCTGAGAGTGTAGCTAACTTCCTTGGTGCTCACAGAGCCTTCAAATTTATCAGCAAGGATTGAATCCCCTTCTCGGTGCACTGGGTGGAAATCCTACAGATACCTGTGAATGGTGAATGTGTCCAAGTCTGGGTAGAGAGAGGTTCCAACGGTGGAGCATCACTGAGGCGATTTTGAAAACTCACCTTCTCCAAAGTGTCATTGTCCAACATTCTGTTAATATTCTTTGTGTATATATCTCCTGGAGAAGGAAATGGCAACCCACTCCAATGTTCTAGCCTGGAGAATTCCATGGACAGAGGAGCCTGGTGGGCTCCAGTCCATAGGGTCACGACGAGTCAGACATGACTGAGTGACTAACTTTCACTTTCTTTTCATATTCCTGAGTAAACTGCAAACACGGTATAAGAATCCAGGCATTTGGCTCCAGGTATGACCTTTCCATTAGGTATGGAAACTGTTTAATCTTGAGTGTACTTCTTAGGTGCCCTGGGGCTTCAGATCACTCTTGTGGCTGCCTTAAAAAAACAGCAGAAAGTGCTTACCAGTCCCCATGCATTCAACTCTGGGAAAGAGGAATTCATATTTAGATTTATTTTTGAATCCTAAAATAGGTTGGTGGATAGAGGGAAGGGGTGTATTAATTTATAGTGGTGGATTAAAAATAGAGACAGTCCACAGTACAGACATTTTGCCACTATTATCCAGACACAGGCCACCAGAGGACAAAATAATATAATGTATCCATTATTTTTAAAAGTTAGTGATGAAAATGGTTTTGAGATGATTATAGGTGCTAGGTTCCAAGCTCTGTACTTCATCATTTTCACACATTTGATAACATCATATTCCTTTTTAAAGATGATTTCAAAAATTATAAGCTTGTATTTAAAAATTTTTTTTCTTAGATGAGATACCTTATGTTTGAAAAGGATGGTAATTCATTATTGTTTATTTTTTCATTTTGTTTGGTGAGAAAGCATGAATAAAACATTAATTGTATTGGATTGATTGCCAAAATATCAAAGTCATATTTTTGGAGATGAGAGCTTCAGGTTAGATTGCTGTTTCTTCATTGATTATTCTCATGGAAAAAGTGAATTGTTGATAGATTACAATTCCATTGTGAATAATCATTATTTTCATAGTCTTTGAAAAATGGTTCAGAGAAGTGGAGAGGGCTACAACAGCAGGGCTGTGATGTGTTGCATGAAATAACTTGCCAGAGTCTTTTTTTTTTCCCATGTAAATATAGTCTTGAGTTTCTAATTATTAAGATGGAAAATCTGGCTCTTGAAAGTAAGACTACAGAATCATAATAACTGACTGTGATTTCTTTTTCTTCACATAAATGGTTTCACTTTCTTATTTATGAGAATAAAGTTTTTCTTCTTCACCCTTGGTCAAAATAATTTCCTTTGTTCTGATGCAGTTATTTTTCTTTTCAAATATTTTCCACATGTAGAATAGAACAAATTTGAATAGCACTCCTGGAAAAAAAATATTATTATTGTTTTGTTTAGATTGTGGGAGAATGAAAGATTAGACTATGAGCATTCTGTACTGTAATTATATATATTAAATGATTGTTTTTTACTTTTCTAATCAAACATTTTATCAATCAATTTTTATGAACCTGTAGTAAAACACAAGTAAAGAGTCTCCATGATTCCAACAGGGGGAAGTCTATTGCTCTAAAAATGGCAATTTCACTACAGTTTTGCTTTATCACCACTAGCTGAAATTCATGACATCCATCAATGCTTATCAAAACTCTTCCCATCCTGATCCATATGTGGGGTTAATTACAAACATATTCCTTCTTTTAAAGATGTTGTGACCAATGTAGATATTGACCAGGTGATATTCATAAAGTAATTTTTCCTGAACATGTGACGATTTATAATGTCATGAGGTTATGTGGTGCAGTTGAAGGAGAGGAGACAGAAGTGAAATGGCCCCCGCCTCTCCCCGGGGTGGTCAAGCGGTCCCCAAAGTCCCTGGTGTGGATCTGAGGTGTAGAGATCAGGGATGATGTGAGTCCTGGCCTGACAGCCAGACACAGTGTCACTTGCTCACCGGGCAAGAGGAGAAGGGAAAGGCTTGTCAGTGTTTTCTGAGCAGGAGTCTGTGTTTTCATTTCTCCTTGTATCAGTTTTGCAAAGGCTCTGAGTACCTGGACCCCACGCATCCCAGTAAATGGAAGCAGGTGAAAACAAGGACATGTGAAGTCGTAGCTGTGTGGGCAGTGCTGCACCAGGATCAGCTCTTTGTGCTCCAGAATCAAATGATTGACTGTTGGCGGGGATTGAAATGCGCTCGCTGAGCTTGGGGACTTTGATCTTCACCAAATCCACTGAGACAGCTGAAATTTCATGGAAAGGTGACAAGGATTTCCTAAACCAAATGCAAATAGATGTTTAACTTTCAACTCAAGCTCATGCTCCAAAATCTTTGCAAATGCATGAAAGAAAACCCTGATTTGTAAATCAGAGAATGTTTTTTTTTTTTTTTAACAGAACATTGCTTTTTGAATGGTCTTAAACTTAAATTCCAGCCTCTTAAAAATTTTTTAGTCATTATATCGCTGATGAGTCTTATGAGATTTCAATAATAGATGTGTGTTATGTAGAGATAATGTTATTTGGAGGCCTTATTAGAATTGGGGAAAGACTTAACCAAATGGCAAATTTAGTTTTCTGTGATAAAGACTGTGGACTTTCATTCTTTTGGTAATCCAGCCAGTTATGGATTATACATTCTCTTTTTTCTTTAATTAACTGATGCAAATAAAATATTGTATGAAACAATAAACATAGAAAACATTTTCCAACATGAATACATAATGTAATTAACCTATACTTATGAACATCTCATTTAAAAAATCAGTGTGTTGATTAGCATTTATGTTAGGAAAAATGTGTAGTGTTAAGAGTTACAGCCCAGATTTTGTCATGAAAATTATGTGCTTTTGGCACAGACATGGCCCTCACTTTCTGATCAGAAAAGAATGCGTGGCTAAAAATTAGATGATTTCAAGGTAATTTCCAGTTAAAAGTCTATGATCTGTGACCTTTTTTGTATCCTTTCCACTGGATCCTTGTTTCATTGATGAGGTTATTACAGGTTTTGTTATTATTAATTTCCTCCCAGAGATATTATTCTCTTTGTATATGTTGTTAGTCGCTCAGTTGTGTCTGACTCTTTGCAACCCAATGAACTGAAGCCTGCCAGGCTCCACTGTCCACAGAATTCTCCAAGCAAAAATACTGGAGTGAGTTGCCGTTTCTTCCTCAAGGGGATCTTCTAACCCTGGGACTGAATCTGAGTCTCCTGCACTGCAGACAGATTCTTTACCATCTAAGCCACCAGGGAAGCTTATTATTTAGGGTTTGTTTTTTATTAAGTAAAATGATTTTATTAGATTTTTTTTTTTTTTTTTTAATGTTGGCAAAGGTTGAACCGTTGAACCACTCACCTGTTCTTTTAAATTTCCGTGCGGTGGAATCAGTGCCTGGTTTCTCTTTGCGTTATAATAGATATCATGTTATATAATATTATATAATAGATATAATAGATATCATGGACGCTGCCCCGATGGAGTCTTTTCTGTCATTTAGTGCCCATCCTTCCCCTGTAGTTAATTTTATGATTGGAATCTGGGATTGTCAGTTACAGAAATTTGCATCAGAAACAAATTGAGTTCTGTGTCCATACTGAGAGACCAGGCTCCTTCTGCAGTGGTCAGTGGATCCCCATGAAAGCTGGGCTCCAAGCCTGGGTCTTTGTCTGCACGCTGTCTGCCTTCCTGGTAGATATCTACTGCTGTGCTGCTGGGAACGCCTGACTACACCCCAGCGTGTGTGCTGGGTCTTTGTGCATCAGCTAGAAGCTGGTGGCAAATGCAGACTCTCAGGACCTGCCCGAGACCTCCTGCATTGGAGCCCACCCTCTAACAACCTCAGGCGATTCTTACACTCACTCACATTAGAGAATCTCGTCTAAAGCATCCTTGTCCTTCGATGGACCTTTTGCCAGGAGTTTCTGAGTGTTTTCTCCTGGATGCACCTTTGTTACTCTCCTTAGCCAACTTTGCCTCTGGGATGTTGAACAACCAGACACGACCCTCTCATTTCATCCATCACTACTGATGATAAGTGCGTGGGGTTGTTTTCCTTTCGTTACCAAGTCCAAGCTTGCTCTGCAAATCGCACGACAGCCAATGAATCCAAGCAATGAGGCATTGAGGCAAGGAAGAGACTTTATTTGAGGAGCCAGCAGACTGAGAAATGACAGGCTAGCCCCTCAAAATAACCATCTTATCAGGGTCTGGATGCCAGGAGGTTTTATAGATCAGAGATGGGGGGAGGTGAGGAAGCAAAGTAAAAAGGCTGTTACTCTTGCACACATCTCCCAGAATGGCAAACCTCAGGCAGAGGATGTATTAATTTCTTCCTTCCTGACATCCACAAGCTACAGGGCTCCGAACAAAGGCAGCTTTAGCTTAACAGTCAGGCAGAGGGGCAGAATTCTCTGAGGCAGGCCATTCATATGAGATTATAATAACAAAAGCAGTGAAAAGCAAGTCAAAGAAACAGTTCCAACATGGTGTCAGACTTGGCTTCCTCCCTTCAACACTTTTACTATTAGACAAGGAAAAACAAACCCTCTCTGACATCATCCATGTTCCTTGCCCCTGTAATGACATACTGAAAAAGAAATGTATTATTACTCATAATTTTTTGAACATAGGTCTTGGTGAGTATTTTTCTTTAACATGTAATAAAATTTCCTCATTGATCTAATGGGCTCCAGTACTTCCCATTTCTCTGTTCCTTTTTGTCTTCTTATACCTATGAGTCATCAGAGTCATCAAAATGAATTTTGACCATTCAGATTCGCAGTTCCCACCTCTAGAGTATCGCTTGGACCACAAGACCCCAGAGATGGTTACCTGTGAAAACCTTCTCCAGGGTTTCTGATGATGTGTGCATATTCTAGTGATGGGGCCTGTTGACCTGGCTCTGCAGAGCCCCTTTCTCTTCTTTGAGTGATAGGTATGGAGTGAGAACTAGTTATGCTGATGGATATAGAAATGTTTTACAAACTGCCCAGGGTTCCTCACATCACCGTGGCACCCTTTGCTTTTTCCTTATATCCAGCAATTCTTGCTAATTACTCAGTTCCATGCTTTTTCCAAGCGCCTCCCAGCACTTCTGTGATGGGAGTTGATTTCAGGCCTTGTCATTTTACACTCCAGCTTCATGTCTGAAGCAAAATCCAAACTGTCTTCCATCTGACCTGCAGACAGATTTGCAAATATTTGTAATTTGTTTATTTCCCAGGCCTGACCAGTGATCTCTAACTCACATGTAAGTTTTTGAATTGAGGCTACTGATGCTACCATCCAACTCTGTCTTAAACTAAACCCTCACATGATATCCAGGAAAGGAACTGAACCAACAGGAGGGTTCATGGGAATATGGTCAGATTTCCTGTGCTCCTTGTCTTACAAATTTCAACATGACACTCACAGGCCATGGGGATCAAGTTGTAGGTCTTTCTTTGCCTGATATAGAGTTGCTTTTCCTTTCAGTTTTCTTGAGGCGTAATTCCGTCCACACCAGCAATTTTGTCCCATTCCTTAACATGGAGTAATCTTGCTTTCAAAACACAGAAACTCTTTGATCACTAAATGTACCCCCTTTCATCTTTTACTATTCTTTTCTTGCCAAATTCAGAGTGATACTCAATGGTCAAACTCTGAGATGCTGAGCCCTCAGTTTGAACATGAGTCCACAAATGTGATGACTTTGTTGATGTGGGCCCCAAACATCACTGCACTATAGACAGTCCTTTATCACCATATTATGTGACACTTCTTTGGGCACCTTTAAGAATGAAATAGAGGTGGAACTATGAGGTGATGAGAACATTGAGGATTTTTCATTTTTTTAAGTTGATGATATTCCTTCACAATTGGAATGATTTCTTTCTGTTTCAAGAAGGCTTTTGGGCTGATGGACCGTAACCAGGTTCATGGGTTACACAGCATTACACTGAATAATAAGACAGAGACCATGTTAGCCAGCATTTCTAGAATTTACCTTCATCATCTGTACACCAAGGTAACACACACAGGATACTCTATATCCTGCCTTCTCCCTGTATGAGGACTCATTACACAGGCACATAGCACAGTTCTTCTGCGATTATCCAGTTAGTATGTTGGTTTCCTTGAAAATTTAGGAAAGACTCAAGGAATTTCCTTAGAGCCAGTTGGCTGATCAAAAGAAAGTTCACATTTTTGAAAACACAGGATGTGATACTAACTGAGCCATTGAAAGGAATGAAATAATGTCATTTGCACTCTGTAATACAGAGTGAAGTAAGTCAGAAAGAGAGAAATATTGTTATTAACACATATATGGGGAGTCTTGAAAGAAGGTACAGGTGAAACTATTTGCAAAGCAGAAATAGAAACACAGGCATGGAAAATAAACATATGAACACTAAGGGAAGAAGGGAGGGGTGAGATAAATTGGGAGATTGGGATTAATATATCTACAGTATTGATACTATGTATAAAATAGATAACTGAGAATCTACTGTAGAGCACAAGGAACTTTACTCAGTGCTCTGTGGTGACCTAAATGGGAAGGAAATCCAAAAAAGAGGGGATAAATGTAAACATATGGCTGTACAGCAGAAACTAACACAACATTTTAAAGCATGAAAGTGAAAGTGAAGTCTCTCAGTCGTGTCCGACTCTTTGGACCCCATGGACTGTAGCCTGCCAAGCTCCTCCATCCATGGGATTTTCCAGGCAATAGTCCTGGAATGGATTGCCATTTCCTTCTCCAGGGGATCTTCCCAACCCAGGGATCGAACCCAGGTCTCCTGCATTGTAGACAGACGGTTTTAAAGCATATATACCCTAATTTAAAAAAGAGACACTGTGAGACTGTGTACTGTGATGTTCTTCAGCTACACATTTTTGTATGGCTGTGACTGTATTTTGTTTTGATGATTGTATAGCCAGAAGGTAAGTTAAGAATCCAAAACCCTAATACTGAAAAATATGTTTTCTAACCAATTTATGAAATCCTATTTTTTAAACACCTGTATGAGAGTGGTAGTGGGAATAGTAAATTACAAACAGCAATATGGTTGGGAGAAATTTTTAAAAATTAAAAAAATACAGGTATTCGCTCCCTCTTTGCTCTTTTCTGTTTTCTCCTGCCCGTTCCTCTGGCTGGTCTCAGGGTCCGCAGCATTGCAGTGATGTTGGGAGCCAACCACTGGGGACTGCTGAGCTAGCTGTCACGTATCAGGAGGAAAGGAGGACAAGGAAGTGCCTGCTTCCTCCACTGGCCCTGCCCAGAAGAATGTTCCTGTCTGAGGGTTTGTTTGTGGCCTTTAGTTCCAAAAGTTGATATGCCACAAATGGGAGTCAAATTGCCAAACAGGAAATCGATGGAAATCAAACCCACTCTGGAATTGTTAATATAATCTGTTCTCAACCTAGAAACCAGTGAGCACAGCGCAGGGCACAGTATGTACTTGCCCTAAATAGCCTTTTATTTCACTGGCTGGACCCATTACATGCCACCGCTTTCCGTTTATAAAACGGATCTCTTGGAAAATACGGTACTGGTTTCATAGGCATCCTTTTATGATTCCATCTTCTACTTTTCTGAATTCTTAAGTGGATTTTCTGCAGTAGTTCATCTACAGTCAGTTGTCCTTGGTCTTTTCTTTTTCTATTGCCTTCTAAAATTTTGTAATAAATTTAAATTCTCTCTTCTCTTCATGATTTTAATAGTCTGCTCCACTGTTCAGATATCAGTGTGCCATCTATATTAAGATCATCTCTAAGTTTACTTAAGGACAATCACTCTGTTGCACCTATTACTCTGTCTGACCCAAGGCTCTGCTCTCTTGTGTGTTTTTCCAAATCTAGAGTACTTTGTTTTAAATGCCAACATTTTGCTTTAAGACAGGCAATGCTCAAACACCATCTCAACTTCTAGTAAGTATTAATGAATAAGGCCTCGTGTTATCTAACCAGAGTTTCATTTTCTGCGGATCTTATCTTTAGGTACAGGAGACGTGTGCAGAATCCCAATGACTGGAGATCTCTGAAATATTTATTGTGTGTGTCCATATCTGTTTTCCACATTGCTATCTCTCCTGTGCTCAATCTCAATGGTGCATTTTAACACTTTCTGGGTACTGTTACTAAGGTTGTATGTTTATTACAGGTATGTTTATGACATATAACCTAGAAGTGTTTCGTTCTTGCTCCTTCTTGCTGGAAGTATTAGCTTGGTTTCTGAATCTGAAGTGTGCATGCAACAGACTATATGTTTCTCTGTGTGTTTTATACCCTTTTGGCTCTAAAAAATACCTATAAGCTGAAAGTCATGAGAACACATTTGATTTAAGTGTGTTTTGATGTCTGCTTTTTGAATAACATTCTCATTATTTAAACTCAATTTTGCGTGCTGGTTCATCTCTTTTCACTGATATTTGATATAAAGATTTTGATTTAGATTATGAACTCAGCCATAGGGATATACACATTGGAACTGGCTTTTGAATGAGTTACTTTGTGAGTTTTTATTACATATAATCCCCAAGACTATGGAGCCAATCCAAGGAGGGGTTAAACAGGTACCATTAAAAACAGGAATTATGAACATAATCCTAAGCCACAGAATGACATTTATCTAAAGTAATTAATTACCTTGTGATCCAAACACATTTCAGTAGTATTTGTTAATCTTGCAAGCATATGGGATCAGGGAATTAAAAATAAGAAGCAAATCAAATAAATGTGACTTTGAAAGTGAAATATATACTTGAGTTACTAGTTTATATTTTTAAAGGAAAAATTAAAAATACATTTTACTAATATGAAAAAGGTCATTGTTAAGCTTTAACAGAGAATGAAACTAATTTAGTATTAGCTATGAATTACCAATTTGAATATCTTTCCATCTGTTTCAAGGAGAAATCTATGTGTGAAACCTGAATGCTCCAGTGCTAAGGGGGCCCATTTAATAGCAGGAAGATATCCCATGCCAGGTGGACAAAGCTAGAAATTCACCTTTTGGAAAGAGGGAAGGAAAGCTTAAATGGTTATCTGCCACTTCTTCGTGTCTCTCTCCTCATTCCAGCTCCCTGCACACACGTGGGGGAAACCATGAAAGTAGCTGCACTTTTAGGATAAGTTTTGAACTGATACCTGAGTTTGAAACACAGTTTCCCCACTAATTAGGTGGGCAATCGTGACTGTGCTATTTGAGGTCCTCGAGCATCTGTTTCCACACCTGTAATACAGGGATGACAACCTCCCGGCTGGAAGAGGAAAGATGTAAACAGGTGCTATGTAGGCACTTCTGGCTCAGAGCTTGACATGAAGTCCCATAACCTAGTTGGCTTTGAGCAGTAGCAGTGCCCATATGTAGCAGAGAGCGCCCTCTGGGTGTTAAGGAACACTAGACTTTCTGTCCCCGCCCCAGTAGGCTGCAGGGCCCACCTTGAGCTTTGAGAGAAGACCAAAGTGTTGCCTTCTTCATTTAAAGGATTCTCTTACGATTTAAAAGGGCTAGAAGTTTAGGATTAGCAGATGCAAAATTATATATAGGATGGATAAGCAATGAGGTCACAAGCAACTGTATTCAGTATCCTGTGATAAACCACTGGAGAAGAATATGAAAAAGAGTGTATCTGTACAGCTTGGTCACTTTGCTGTACAGCAGAAATTAAACACAACATTATAAATCAACTATACTTCAATAAAATTAAAAAAATAAAATGAAAACTAAAAAATAAAAGTACATCAAAGAAAATACCAACATTTTGAGTAAACACTGTAGAAGAGATATGTTCAGGGACATCAGGGACAAGAGCATATACTCAGTATTATTAATATTAGAAACACTGTAATTTAAACCACTGTAGAATGTAATATGGGGCTTCCCAGGTGGTGCTAGTGGTAAAGAACCTGCCTGCCAATGCAGGAGAAGACTCGAGTTTGATCCCTGGGTTGGGAAGATCCCCTGGAGAAGGGCATGGGAACCCACTTCAGTATTCTTCCCTGGAGAATCCCATGGACAAGGAGCCTGGTAGACTACAGTTCATAGGGTCGCAAAGAGTCGGACACAACTGAAGCAACTTAGCACACACACGCAAGCAGAATGTAATAAAATATTTCACAAACCATCAGAATTTTAAAAAAAAGATTATCAATAAAAAAAGAACTCAATTTGACCATAGTCATGTCTTCTTCCTCATTCCTGTTTATTATTTGTACTTGTTGAGATTATTTTTCCTATAGGATTGGTCTTTTTAGTAATATAACTTCCGTTTCATTTTAATTTTTTGTTTTGTATTTCATGTCTTTGTTCCAATTTCTTTAAGTTTACCTCATTCTTCTAGTTTATGGAACTGATTTTTGACTGACTTGTTTCCAGTCTTTCTCTTTTTTAAAAGGAAAAGCATTTCAAGCATAGACTTGTCTCTAATGAGCACTGTAGCTGCATTCCACAAGACATTTAAAAAAATACACCATTGCTTATTTTTAGTAGGTCATTTAAGCACATTTATATTTCCTTGAATTTCTGGCATATTTGGTATTTTCCATTTATCAATGTTGTTGTTTCATCTACTCCCCTGTAGAACTTTCCTGCTGTTTGTTTGATTGCTGGTGGTGTCTCCATTTCTTCTCTTGGTGTGGAAGTTACAGCTTCTACTAATTCTCTGTGTTGCATTTTGGGTGATTCATCATATCAACTTTTTCTTCACTCTTCCTTTTTCTTCTATGTCTAGCCTGAGGTTTGTTGGTTTTTTGTTTGTTTGGGGTCAGTCTTAGAGGATTCTCTGTTCTCAGTTTCTAGAGGATTCTGGGACTCTTATTGGAGAAGGCAATGGCACCCCACTCCAGTACTCTTGCCTGGAGAATCCCATGGATGGAGGAGCCTGGTAGGCTGCAGTCCATGGGGTCGTGAAGAGTCGGACACAACTGAGTGACTTCCCTTTCATTTTTCACTTTCATGCATTGGAGAAGGAAATGGCAACCCACTCCAGTGTTCTTGCCTGGAGAATCCTAGGAACAGGAGAGCCTGGTGGGCTGCCCTCTATGGGGTCACACAGAGTCGGACACAACTGAAGTGACTTAGCAGCAGCGGCAGCAGCAGGGACACTTATTTGGTACAAGAGAGAAAATAAGGTGATCAGGATGGTGAGGGAGCTCCATGTTGTAGAGAGAACAGAGAAGTTAAAAGAAATAGAGAAAAGAAAAAAAAAAAAAAGGGCATTTTACATCGGAATTCTGGAAGAAGACAGTTGGAGAGGCAATATTTGAAGAGATAAAGTCTGAAGGAGAACTTCGCTGGGGGCCCAGTGCTTAAGAACCCACCTGCAAATGCAGGGATTCAGTTCAGTCTCTCAGTCGTGTCCGACTTTTTGTCACCCCATGGGCTGCAGCATGCCAGGCTTCTCTGTCCATCACCAACTCCTGGAGCTCAAACTCATGTCCATCAGGTTGGTAATGTCATCCAACCATCTTGTTCTCTATCGTCTCCTTTGCGTCCTGCCTTCAACCTTTCCCAGCAATCAGGATCTTTTCCAATGAGTCAGTTCTTCCTATCAGGTGGCCAAAGTATTGGAGCTTCAGCATTAGTCTTTCCAGTGAATACTCAGGACTTATTTCCTTTGGGACTGACTGGTTTGATCTCCTTGCAGTCTAAGGGACTCCCAAGAGTCTTCTCCAACAAATGCAAGGGACACGGGTTCAATTCATGTGCCATGGAATTCTCCAGGCAAGAATACTGGCGTGGGTAGCCATTCCCATCTCAGGGGATCTTCCCAACTTAGGGGTTGGTCCCATGTCTCCTTCATTGCAGGCCGATGCTTTACTGTCTGAGCCACCAGGGAAGCCCTTATTTATCTACTCATTAAGTGGTATTTAGTCTATTCATATTTAATGCCATCATCAACAAAGCTTGTATTTAGTTCTTTCATCTTGATATATGTTTCTCTTTTTAATTTTCTGCCTTACTGTAAGTAACCAGGTAATTATTTAATTTATATTATCTCTTTAAGTATACATTTTTGTATTATTTTGAATGTCACTAGAAATTACAATATGTTTATTTAACTTGCCACAGTTCAATTTCCAATTATATCATCAAACTCTTTGCAAGATGTAGGCATGCCATGATTATATACATAATTCCACTTATTCCACTCCCACTCCTTGTGCTCCTTTATTCCTCTGCTTTGAATGAATGTAGCCTAAATCTATATTTGTTATATATATATATATATTACACAAGCATAGATATGTGTCTGTACATACAAATACACACATATTAAAAATAAATAAATCTCTTATTTTTACCCATACATTGCACTTTCTATGATTTTATGTTTGTTTGTTTTTTTTCTTCTTCAGACTTGAACTTTTTTCTGGAATTGTATATTGTTCCCTGAAGAAGTTCTTTTAGCATTTCTTATACTACAGATTTTCTGGCTACAAAATCTGGTTTCCTTTGACTGAAATTGTCTTAATCTAGCTTCCATTTTTTGATGTAAACTTTGGTAAGATATAAAATTTTATATAAACAACTTCTTTAAAATTGTATTTTTGAAAACTTTATTTCACTGTGAGAAATTCAGTCATCACTCTTTTCATGCTTTCCTTACATATGACCTGGCTGGGGTTTTTTTTTTGTTTGTTTTATTTTTGGCTACTTTAAGGTTTTCTTTCCAGTTTTGGTTTTCAGCAGTTTGCCTCTGATGTGATAGGTGTGACTTTAAAATTACTTTTGAAAGGCTTATCATGTCGTTTGCTGAGCTTCTTGGATATGTATATTAACATACTTCATCAATTTCAAATTTAGTATCTTGTGTCTTAAAATAATTTTTATCCTATATCTTTCTTCTCCCCTTTGGGGATTTCAATTATTTATATTTTTTGATCATATATTATATGTCTTGGGTATTTTGTTTTATTTTTTTACTTTTTTATTTGCTATCTGTTATCAATATAGTGTCTATTGACTTGCCTTTGATTTCTCTGATTCTTTTCTCTGTCCAGTCTGCTAATAAGATTATCAACTGCATCTTCCCCTCGGACATCACATAATTCCATCATGATAATTCCATTTCATTTTCCTTTTTACTGTCTCCACTTATGTGGAAAGTCTTTATCTGCTTATACTTGTCATCCACGTCTTCCTCTAGATCTTTCATCATACATTCTTTAGAATCCCTGAGTGATAATTCTAGCATCTGAGTCACTGCCATATGTGTTTCTATGAACTGTTTCCTCTTTTAAATGTAGTCCTCTCTTCTCACTTCTTTGTGTATCTTGTGATTTTTTTTTTTTTTACACTGAACATTGTGATGGGATAAAGCATGTCCACCTCCTAAGAGGGACATGCCCCATGAATTTGATGGTTTGAGACTGAGTTAATCTAATGGGTAGCTGAGCTGTCCCTGGACTCTGTTGTGGAGTTAGAATTTTAAGGTAGACTCAGTTCACCACTGAATTTTACACATTGTGGAGGTGGGGTTGGGACTTTGCCTTCAGAAGGCTTGGGGTCTGAGTACCAGTCAGACTCTTTAGATCTCTTTGTGCATCACAAGGCCAGCTACGAGCTTTCCAAACCACGGCGATGCTGTTTCTGCTTTGCAGCCTGCCTGCCAGCATTCTGAGTTTCTGGCGCACTCTCTTTGCTCTCTAGACCCATTCCTAGCTTTATGCATCTAGGGCATCTCTTTCTGCCTTAGGGCATGGCCGTCTCAGCCTTTGTACTTGGTGAATGTCCATGGATTTTGTAGGGATTCATCTCAGTCCTCCTGTTCTTCTCCCAGCTTTCAGCATTTACTATGTTGCTAAATATATTCTTGCCTTCTTAATTTCCTACCATAAATTTCCCTTTTTCTATTTATTAATTACATATTAATAAATATTCTATGTTATTAGTATTATATTTACATTTATGACATCTTCCTATATTGATATCTTAAATGCAATTTGGGGGGGAAAAAGGAGGCATAAAAAACAAAGAAGCATGCTTGCTTTGGCAGCATATATACTAAAATTGGAACAATACAGAGAATATTTGCACAGCTCCTGCACAAGGATGACACACAAGTTTGTGAGGTGTTCATATTTTTAACTGACCCACAGACATAGAAAACAAACTTATGGTTAGCAAAGGGGAAAGTGGGGCAAGGATAAATTAGAGGTCTGGGATTAACATATACACACTGCTCTCTGTCAAATAGAAAATCAGCAAGTACCTACTGTATAGCATCAGAGCTATATAATTGAACTGTATTTGATATTTTGTAGTAATTTATAAGGGAAAATAATCTGAAAAAGATATATGTATATATATAATATATATACACACTTGTATATACATTTGACTCTCTTTGCTCTACTCCTGAAACTAACACAATATTGCAAATCAACTATACTTCAATAAGAAAAACAAAAGAAGAAGCAAATAAATATTGGAGGAAAAATCCCCCAATTCTATAAACCTTATCTAAATAGATAATTTCTCATACTTAAGTTTGGAAATGAAATTATATAGCTCTGGTTCAAGGTGAATTATCAGTGAGGGTCCACTAGAGAAACAGAACCAGTCAGAGATAGATGGATAGATGATAGAGATGGATTTCAAGGGATTAGCTCACACGATTATGCAGTTGTGGTGAGACTGAAATCCATAAGACAAGCCATCAGGACAGGGTGGATGCTCTGGGGCAGGGTCTGACCCTGCAGTCCACAGGCAGGATTTCATCTTCAGGGAACGCTCTTTTTGGCTGTAAGTTCTTTCATCTGACTAGATGGTGCTTACCCAGATTATCTGGGGTAATCTCTTTTACTTAAAGTCAATTGGTTGTGCGTGTTCATCACATCTACAAAATAACCTTCACAGCAACAGCTGCAGTAGTGTCTGAGTGTCTCGGTGCTACGCCTAGCTCTAGGTTGACACGTAAAACTGGCTGTCGCAGTAGGTAAGGGCATATCCTGAAGCTGAAGCTCTAGTACTTTGGTCACCTGATGCAAAGAGCTGACTCATGGAAAAGACCCTGATGCTGGGCAAGATTGAGGGCAGAAGAAGAAGGAGCAACAGAGGATGTGATGGTTGGAGGGCATCACTTGCTCAATGGACTTGAGTTTCAGCAAACTCCAGGTGAGAGTGAAGGACAGAGAAGCCTGGCATGCTGCAGTCCATGGGGTCGCAAAGGGTTGGGCATATTCTACAAGGCAGTACAGTATGTAGTAAAGAACAAACATTAAGGAAGAAAATAGATGCAAGTGAGAAAATGAAAGGGTTCCTAACTGTTAATCATCCCACAGAAATGCAGGCTGGGTGTCCTCGACAGTGCCCGGGTCTGTCATTCAAGCGACCTCTCCGTGTATCACGATGCTCCTTTCTTATAAGTCTGAGAGGAATCCTACTAGACAGGAGACTAAACATTCAGTCTGGGTTCAGGTGTCAGCTGCTTCTGGGACTGTCGGAGAGAGCCAGCTGCCCAGCACCTGGAGACTCCCAGGCCCACGGGAAGCCCTTCTGTCAGGGCGAGAAGCCTCCCTCAAATGCAGCCCTTATGCCCACAGAAAGGGGGCTGCTTCCAGCTGGCCCACTGCCCAGGTTGCCTTGAGTGAACTCCTGGGGCCCCTCTCAGATCATTCTGCTCATTGCACCCGAACAGTCTTCAGGGGATACATCAAAATGTTCACAGAAGACATTTGGTTTTGGCAAAATATGGTTATTTGGTTACAGTACTTTTTTCCCCACTACCTTTCTGTATTTACAAAAGTTTTTACAATGTAAATATATTAATTTTATAATAAAAAATCAATACAATAGCATTTTTAATTTAAAAATTTTATTTATTTTATTATTGGTGTTTAATTGCTTTACAATGTTGTCTTAGTGTCTGCTGTACAACAGAGTGAATCAGCTAAACGTGAACATACATTCAGGTTTCCCGGGCGGTGCTAGTGGTAAATAACCTACCTGCCAATGCAGAAGACATGGATTTGATCCCTGGATAGGGACGATCCGCTGGAAGAGGGCATGGCAACCGACTCCAGTATTCTTTCCTTGAGAATCCCTTGGACAGAGGAGCCTGGGCTACAGTCCATGGGGTCTCAAAGAGCTGGGCCTGACTGAAGTGACTTAACATTCACATACATATATCTCCCCCCTCTTGAACCTGCCTCCCACCTCCTACCCCTCCATCCCACCCCTGTAGGTCATCGCAGAGCCTGAAGCTGAGCTCTCAGTGCTATACAGCAGCTTCCCACTAGCTCTCTGTTTTATACATGGTAGTGTAATATATGTCAATGCTCCTCTCTGTTTGTCCCACCCTCTCCTTCCCTTCCTGTGGAAATTAGTTTATATTCTGTAAGGAAGAAACTAGGATTGCTAACACTGTTTTCCTTTTCCATGTATGTCTTCACTTATAATTACCATAAACATCTTCCCAATACAGCCTGGAGGATCTGTGTGGTGGCGGTGGTCTATGAGGACAAAAAAGGATTGCCTAAAACCTGGGAGAAGCCCCCATTTTTAGGAAATGGGAGAGTTTGTAAATTCAGAATGTTGGGAATGGTGACTCTAAATTCATTGGGCTTTTTTTCAAGTAGACCAGCCAATCTTTAAAAAGAAAATGTGAATCATATCCTAAAACACTTTGTGCCTTAATAAAATTAGCTCAGTAACTTTGCTAATATGGTCTCTCTGTTCATATTACTTTATGAGAAAGTGATTGGAATAAAATTTAGATAAGACATTCTGGCACATAAAGAATAATTGGAAAGGGAAAGCAGCAGGTGGTACACATACATTCTATATCCATTTCTGAATGCTTTAGTCAAAAATAGTTTATACATGAGAAGTGGAAGAGATGACCAGACAGAAAAAAATATTAGGCAACACTACCAGGAATATGGAAACAGAGCAGAACCTTGTGGGGCATTCAGGACAGAAGCCTCGCTCCCTGCCGTGTCCTCTGCTTGTCTTTTATCTGGAGAAAGACTTTATCCAAAGGATAAGTTTAATCAGTGATATAAGAAAATGCAGAAACAAAGGAAAAACAAACAGTGCAGAATAATAATAGTTCAGTCATTAAGCCAGGTCAAGGACCTTTAGTTGCTCTTCCAGGGCTATAGATAATTTCCTGAGCCATGGCTTCTGAGCTGTCTTATAGATACTGAAACCCCCACCAGGTGGAAAAAATTAACTGCATGATGACCAGACTGTGGCCATGATACAAGTTGCCATGATTCCAAGAAATGGCCTCGAAGTAATGGAAACAAACCGACCCTGGAACTGAAGACTAACTGTACTGAAAACAATCAAGGTGACGCTGGTCAGACCACCGATGACCAATTTCAAGATGACTGTCACAGATGACTGTGCTGTTTCTGCATGTAGCCCGCCTCTCTCTGCCTATACACCCTGAAACCCTCCTCGAAAAGCTCTTGCCCACTGATGGCAGAGGGAAATTGGACTTTGGACATGAGTCCACCTTCTCTCCCAGTGGCCAGCATCCAGAATAAAGCTACTTTTCCTTTCTACCAACACTTTCCTCTCAAGTATCAGCTTTTTGAGCCATAAGCAGCCAGACCAGAGTTCAGTAACAATACTAGATTAAGAGGTATAGTCTTGAAGAGAAAAAATTCTCTTAGAAAGTAACCAAAAATATCCCAAAGGCTGAATGTTAATGTTTTTCAGACCAGTGTTTCTGATCATTTTCAAGTCAATTCAACAAGTAATATTCCTGTACACTAATGTGTCAGGAATAATGATACAGTGGTAAACAGAACATACTAATGCTTGCCCTTGTAGAGCTAATGTTCCAATGAGAAGAGAGATGATGGACATAAAAAGTCAGTTACAAAGTATGTTAAACTGATAAGATAGGGCAGGGGAGGTGTGGAGTGATATAAAATGAGAATTATTATAAGAGACAAAAAACATTCTACTTGATCCGTCGCTTAAAGTGGGTCCTGTTTGGTGGAGCCTAGTTCATGATGGGTAACTGGTGAAATTGGCTCCGATTTCTTGAGACTTAGTCTGAGTGCTCTGGTTCAGTGTTAAGAGCAACAGAGGAGAGAATTCTGTGGACTTGTCACTCCACAGCAGACGCTGTTTTTCTTGTAATTTGATGGGAGTAGGAAGAGTAGAAACAAGAGTCCTAGTTATGTCTTAGCAATGAACACGTGGCTGTTAAGAAGTGAGCTGCCATGTGCAAAGCCAGTGTAGTCAATGGGTGCTGAAATATCAGGATTCTCGCGTGAGTGACCCCAATGCCAGGGCCAGTTTACCCCCTAGTATAACAGGCACAGTATCTAGGCCCACAATAATTTTAAAAGCCCATGAAGATGTTTTAATTTCTTTTCAAATCAGAGTAAAAAAATGAAAACAATCCAGTCCAGATTTCATTTGTCTTTATATTTCTAGTCATAAAACATAATTTTAAGCAATTTTTATGGAGGAAAGACCTACGAATGTCTTAATGTGGCCCTTCCCATAGCCCTGTGCCTCTCATAGTAACAGCCTTCCCTCTGCTTTATTTGTATTGAGAGAATTTCTCCTCACGGAAGGAAAGATGCTTATTCATTTGGAATAGGGACATCAACCCACACCTGAGCCCATCCTCCATCTGTGCCATAAAGAGATGCTCAGCAAAGAACTTCAGAAGTGAACATCTTTCAGTACTATCTTGTAAATATAGGGTCCCAGTTTTGCAAAGCTTCTAGAGAAGTAACACCATCAAGGGAGGAACATGAGTTTTCTATTGTAATTGGAATTAAAAAAATTAACAGTATTAAGTTACACACAGCATTTCATTTAAACAAAATGTATGTTCAGAATTTCTGAGACACATTCATTATGTAAAATTAATTTTAATATGAATTGGAAAAAGTATTGTGAGTTCAATCTTCACGATGGAGAGTATGTTTTCAGAGGTTGTTTTGGGGAGGAAACTTCTGTTCCATTAAGAATTTGTTCCATCAAAAATGTCTGTAAGCTTTTCGGAAGGGTGGGCAGAAATGTAGCATTTAGATAAACCAACTGTCATTTTGGATCAGTGTTTTTAAATATTCTTCAGAGTGTGATTTTATATTAGAGAGAAATGCATTTAAAAAGACAGAGAGAGATGCCTATAGAGATGCAAGGAGACCATCACTGTGCTCATTTCCCCACTAGGTCACACTGTGATATTACTGTTGTGCAGTTGCTAAGCTGCCCCTGACTCTTTTTGACGCCATGGACTGCAGCATGCAAGGCTTCCCAGTCCTTCATCATCTTCTGGAGTCTGCTCAAATTCATGTCCATTGAGTCTGTGATGCCATTTAACCATCTCATCCTCTGTGCTTTCTCTTCTCCTTTTGCTTTCAAAATCTTTCCCAGCATCAGGGACTTCTCCAGTGAGTTGGCTCTTCACATCAGGTGGCCAAAGTATTGGAGCTTCAGCTTCAGCAACAGTCCAGAGCTGTGATGCATATCACTTAAGTGAGTGAGTAAACTCATTCATTTAAAAGTAAATTAACAAATACATGAAGGGATGACTGAGTTAATAAATGAGTGAACACTCCCATGAAAGAGTAAATGAATGGAGGAAAGCTTGAGTGAGTGACAGAATTCTTGATGAATGAATGGATGAACAAATGAGTAGATGTCTGTGTTAGTGGTGATGTGATTTTCTTTTCTCTTTAGCTGACTTTTTTTTTCCAGAGAAATGTGGCATCAACCTCACTGAATGTTTCAAACAGTGATTTTTTTTTTTAAAAGCATTTTGTGCTACATGATGCATACGCCTTGGACTAAAGAGAGAACTGCAAACAATTTGGAACTCAGTTGAGGATAAATGTGCTAAATCCAGTCCATGATAAATTCAAATCACTCTAGAGCAGTGAAGAATGTGTTGGACGGGGGGCAGTTTGGTGGAAAGCCAATCTGTGACGAACTCAGGCCTGAGAACCAGCACTTACCCAGAGAGCCTTCCACTGTTCAAGTGTAGCTGAGGCTCACAGGCCCAGCTATTGCTGTCTTTTAATGCAGAGCAGCTTACGTGGGATTCCCTCGATTACGTTATTAAGATTCCATCCTGTTACTTCTCATCTCTCCGCTTCTCTGTGTGATGAAGTGTGAAACGTATGCTGGGCTGTGGCACCCTGCCACCTTCTCAGGAAATGTTCCCAGACAGGACTGGCTCTTCCTGAGCCGCCGTTTCCCAGAGTCGACGGTGCCAAATGCAACTGGGCTGTCTCCTGAAGCACATGCTTACGGCAGGCTAATTGGAAAACCCTGAACCATGAAATTTAGGACAATAGTAACATATGTGGAAGTGAGAAAGGGATGAAAGCTAAATGATCCATTTAGCAGAGGGGAAATAGGGCTCGGTTTCAGTTGGGATGTCAGTGTCTACACTTTCAGCTTGAGAACTCACGTTTTAGTTTTATCTATGCGCCTCTTTTCATGAAGCTTCTGGTGGCTGGTGTCTCAAGTTTACACGGTGGTGCTAGTGTTAAAGGACCCACCTGCCAATGCAGGAGATGCAAGAGATTTGGGTTCCATCCCTGGTTCAGGAGGATCCCCTGGAGGAGGGCATGGCGACCCACTCCAATATTCTTGCTTGGAGAATCCCCCTGGACAGAGAAGCCTGGTATGCTGCAGACCACAGGGTCGCAAAGAGTCGGATTTGACTTAGTGACTGAAAACAATAAAGCTTACACATCTACATGAAAGGATGTAGGTGTGTGTGTCATGGGGGAAAAGCATGTATGGAACTGACAGGAGATGGAATGTTTTCCATCTCTTAACGTTGAATCTTGCCTTTTAATGTAATGGTAACAAAAAACGTAAAGTGGAGCCAGGAGCCTGTCCACAATGCAGAAATCAGGCTGCTGATTTTATACATCTTGAAGACATCTTCAAAAGACTGATGGCAAACATATGGTTGTGGATAATTCAGAAGTCATTCACAAGGTAGGGACAGTGATCAAGCTTTGTGGAAATAATTCCCAATTCAAATCTGATATGTTATTTATCCTGCTTTTCCTTATCCTGTCCTATGAGTCATATGGGATTTATCTCTATGGCAACAATGCCCTGAGACTTCTCCATAACACACCAACATCTCAGCATTGTTTTGTTGGAATTGATGTCCATCGAATGGCTGAAAACCTGAGTGATCTGGAGCCAGATCCAAGGCCCAGGACCCTACTCTGACCACTGAGAGTGTTTATCATGTACCTACAGACCACTTCTGTTTCTCTTCAGAAGGGTAGAACCTTCTCTTTGTTCTGTTCTCCAGTTTCAGTGCCTTCTCATCTAATGGCCCAAGATGCTAGGAAACTCTCAGATGATACAAGCCTCACTGGCCACATGGCTCATCCAGACACAGATACCCAGCATCCCTGGGCACGAGAACATGTCTGGCCAGGAGGAGAAGCTGTGCCTTGGCTGGCAGAGGAGAGTACAGTCCTTGGACACAGTACCTGTGTCTTTACTTGTAGTTTTGGCAACATTATTACCTTCAAGTATTACTGAAAAGGCGCCACCTTGGAGTAATGTGCTCAGGGAAAGTAACATCCTCCCAGTGCTCTGTACCCCTGCCTCTCTCCCCTCCAGCTTCCAGGTACCCACTCAGGAAGTGCAGAAAGGAACCAGGTCAATATGGTACACCATGTAGGCACACTGATTTCCTTGCTGTTGCTGTTCAGTCACTAAGTCGTGTCCAGTTCTTTGCAACCCCATGGCCTGAAATACATCAGGCTTCCCTGTCCTTCATGATCTCCTTGAGTTTGCTCAAATTCATATCCATTGAGTTGGTGATGCTATCCAACCACCTCATCCTCTGCTGCCCCCTTTTCTTCCTGCCCACAATCTTTCCCAGCATCAGGATGTTTTCCAGTGAGTCAGTTCTTCCCATCAGGTGGCCAAAGTATTGGAGCTTCAGCTTCAGCATCAGTCCTTCCAATGAATATTCTTTTAAGATTGACTGGTTTGATCTCCTTGCAATCCAAGGGACTCTCAAGAGTTCTCCAGTACCACAGTTCAAAAGCATCAATTCTTCAGCACTCAGACTTCTTTATGGTCCAACTCTCACATCCATACATGACTACTGGAAAAACCATAGCTTTGTCTAGATGGACTTTCGTTGGCAAAGTCATGGCTCTGCTTTTTAATACTTCTCTGATTTCCTTAAGGTCAAGTAAATTCTCATTCTAATTCTGTAGTGGAATAAGCTTATGTCTATTATGGATGCAATGTTGTTTCATACATTTTATTTTATTTTAGTTTTATCTCCCAGTTCTTTTTTTTTTTTTGACAGTGTTCATTTATTTTATTTTTTTTAATTTTACAATATTGTATTGGTTTTGCCATATATCAACATGAATCCACCACAGGTATACACGTGTTCCCCATCCTGAACCCTCCTCCCTCCTCCCTCCCCGTACCACCCCTCTGGGTCGTCCCAGTGCACCAGCCCCAAGCATCCAGTGTCATGCATCGAACCTGGACTGGTGACTCGTTTCATATATGATATTATACATGTTTCAATGCCATTCTCCCAAATCATCCCACCCTCTCCCTCTCCCAGAGTCCAAAAGACTGTTCTGTACATCAGGGTCTCTTTTGCTGTCTCGTATACAGGGTTATTGTTACCATCTTTCTAAATTCCATATATGTGTGTTAGTATACTGTATTGGTGTTTCTTTGTGGCTTACTTCAGTCTGTATAATACACATTTTAAAGGCAGGCACAAAACTTCAAAGAATTGTGGGGCCCACGGCAGCACTATTGGGTCTCCCCTCGTCCAGTTCCCGGCATATTTCAGAGCGGCAAGTCTCCTATGGTGCCTCAACCTTTTATGTCTCTCTCTCTCTCTTCATCCTCCTGCCAAAGTCAGCCATCTTCTTTTCCCTCTGTCAGGGCCTCTTCTTCTTCAGCCCTCCATCCCCCTGCTTTTCAGCTTCCACCTGCCCCAGGTCTACTGAAAGTCTTCGGAAGTCATTCATCCATGAGTCTGCTATTCACAGGCCATCCAGGGCACAGCCCTCCTCTCAGGCCAGCTTCAGGCCCAAACAGATGTGGCCAAGGAGGTGAGTCATGTAGGACAAAGCATGGTCCTTATAAGGAAGACCTGGGGTGGAGAGGTGCCTTTCTGAGCTTCTCATACACAGAGAGGCTATGGGCAGTTTCCTCTTTCCCTCTTGAGGGACCATTTCTCTCTCTGGGTCCTAGGCAGGTTTTAATATCACCCCTCCTTTCACTGCCAACAGAAAGGCTCTGGGTCCTACCCTCAAAGAAGCCCTGAGGGCCAAGCGCACCCAACCAGACATGCACTGACTGTTGATGCATGCCCATCAAGCTCCTGATGGGCAGGCTCCCTCCAAGTCGTCTACACAGCAGTCCCTGTAATTAGGACAGGCTTACAGAAGAGAGGAAAGTGGTTCAAAGTGCCCTGTTCTGTAGGAGGTGGGGCTGGGTGTGATGTGGAGAGGTACCTGGTGCTATCCCCAAGGATCTGCCCAAAAATAGGACAAAGGGAAGCCTGAAATGCTGATAGAAAAGCCTCAGGAGGAAGAGGGTAGTGGGAGATGCACTGAATAAATAAAGCAGCTTTGCTCTTCAGCCTAGCTTATTTCTATGTAAAATCGGAACTGTTTCCTCAAATTTACTTACTCAGCATCCTTGAAGAACATAGGTGAGACAAATTTACCATCATTTACATTTCTGTTCCTCTTGGGGAAAGTCATGCTTTATATATATTATATATATATATATATATATATATATATATATATATTTTTTTTTTTTTTTTTTCCTGCAGATGGTCTGTTTTTACCCTAAAGTCCTTTGTTTCTAGTGTGTGCTTCCCTCTAACACAAGGTTTCAGGAGGGGAAAAATGCCAAAAATATTTCATGGCGATTTCTTTTTCCATGTTTGGGACGTCTGTCCAGGTGCATATATTGTGGTCATCGTTAAAATTTTAAAAGCAGGGCAGAGAGGAGGTGTCACGTTGAGGGATGGGAAGGCTGAGGCTCAGGGAGTTCTGGTCCTCCGCTCACGCAGTGACCCAGCCTTAAAACCACAGCTTCAGCTCCTCCCCCTACCTCCCAACTTCTCCATTAAGAAACTCTTTTTGCCTTGGTTTTCCTGTTTTTGTACCTCTGCTTATAAACATGCCCCTGAAAACTGTGTTACTATATTAGTTATAGGTATCCATCCACTAAGAAATTTTACGATGTGCATGTTATATACTCTTTTTCAAAATCAAGGTAATGTCATTGATCTGGTAGAAGTTTGCCAGTTTTTAGATCGGTCTTTCATTGCTTCTCTATCATGTGTTTGAAGATCGCGTGGTCTCCGGTGACTGACCGTCCTAGTCACCCAGGGACAGAAAGGTAATCAGGATGCATGACTTTCAGCGTGAAAACCTGGACAGTCCTGGGCAAACCCAGGTGGTTCATCACCCTCTAAGTGGTCCTGGTTTGCAAGAATACCCTGGCAGTGTTGCCCTTTAGAGATGCAATAGCTCTCCCTGACAGTGGGTTCTTCTGCTCTGTGGGAGCTTTGCATGGGGAGAAGTCAGCCAGCCTCACCGTCCATCAGCCCCTGCCTCCATCAGCCCTAGTTTGGACACGCTTTCTCATAGCATCTCTCTCCTGTCCGTTGATTTTCTGCATGTAGACTGCAGGCATCCCGCTGCTGTCACTGACATGGTCATCTTTCTAGGGCAGTGTGCTATAAAGAGTGAGGTTCTGAGTTTATCTCAATGAGTGGTCACTTTCCTTCACCCTTTTCAGGCTGTGGAGGTGACCTCAGCAGTACTGAGTATAAGACACAGGCTTCAGCTTCACACACTCAGACACACAGTGTAGTGTTGTGTTTCAGATCTATGTAATTTTGTGTAATTATGTTCAATTGCTCACTCAATCTCTGATGACTTTCTAATGAGCTGTTATTTTCAGAGGTGGTGGAAAAATCAGTTCAGGAAGAGATGATGATGTGAGGGAAATAAATAGGGAAGTGACTGGTGAGGCAGGATGAGAGGTAAACTCCACGCTCAGCTTCCTCTGAGCAAGTGCTTTGTCAGGGGAGGGGGCATACACGATGGTGAGAGGACCTGGAGAAGAAAAAGATGATGCACAGGACTAGAACATACCCCTCATAAAGAGAGGCCAGCATGTGGGGAACGTCCGTCAAATAGACAGACGGCTAGGTTCGTCAAATAGACAGACGGCTAGGTTGAAGAAGTCAACAAAGTCTTTTTTTATTTATACTTTAGAGCAGTTTTAGGTTCACTGAAAATTGAGACAAAGGTACAGAGAGTTCCCACATGCTCTCTGCTCCTATATTTACACAGTTGCTCACCCCTCCCACCATCAACGGGGCTTCCTTGGTGGCTCAGATGGTAAAGAATCCGCCCGCAGTGTGGGAGCCCTAGGTTTGATCCCTGGGTTGCGAAGATTCCTTGGAGAAGGGAATGGCGATCCACCTCAGTATTCTTGCCTGGAAAATTCCATGGACAGAGGAGCCTGGCGGGTACAGCCCATGGAGTCTCAGAGTCGGACACTACTGAGCAACTTTCACTCACTCACTCACTCACTCACTTACTCACTCACACTCCTGCCATCAACATCCCCACCAGAGCGACACATTCACTACAATCAGTGAACCTACATCAGCTCATCACCATCACCACCATCATCCAGAGTACATAGTTTACACTGGGGTTCACTCTTGGTGTTGTACATTCTATGGGTCCGAAAAATTGTACAATAACATGTCTCTACCATTATAGTACCATAAGAATAGTTTCAGTGCCCTAAAATTCTATAATTCCCCCATTTCATCCCTCTCTTCCTTCACCCCTCAAAGCTGACAAGCATCAGACTTTTTGCTGTCTCCATAATTTGGCCTTTTCCAGAGTGTCATATAGTTGAAATCATACAGTATAGAGTCTCTTAAGATTGGTTTCTTTCACTTAATAACATGCATTTAAGTTCCTTCTATGTCTTTTCATGACTTGATAGTTTCCTTTTCATCACTAAATAATATCCCATTGCTTGGATGTACCACAGTTCATTTATCCCTTCCCCAAAGGATATCTTGATTGCTTCCAAGTTTGGCACTTATGATTGAAGTCACTTTAAAATAATGAAAAATACTTAAATTAAACCATTTAGAAAGTGAAATATTCTAGACGTTGTTTAAAATTTTGAAACATACACAAAGCACCCCCGTCTGCACCCAGTCTAGGCTCCCTTAGGACTTTTGCTACCAGTTCCGTTATTTCTTGAAGCAATTTCAGTAGCTACCTGTACGTACATTCTCACCTTCAAAAATGGAAACAACTACTTTGTCCATTTGCTTTTGTCATTATTATGTTTCGTGAAAGTTGTGAGATCTGGGATTGAACCAAGTTTTTTCTTTCTTTCTTTCTTTCTTTTTTTTAAAATTTTATTTAAATTTACAATATTGTATTGGTTTTGCCATATATCAAAATTTTGAAAAAGAGAAAAGAAAACCATCTCCCTGTGAAAAACCTGTGCAAATCCCACATTTTATTAAGTTGTAAGCAGTTTGAAGAAAAGTCAGAGGAAATAGATGAAATGACGTGTTATTTCACCAAACGAAAGTAGAAGGGTAACCATATAAATTGTCTCCAATGGCAGTTCTGAAAGCAGTGATCTGTCACTGTGTAAACAGCGTTAGCTGAAAGACTTAAACAAAAAGAACGTGGCTTATGTTCTTCCTAAGAACTTTCTACCCATGAGAAAATGATGGAATGACATGTATTCAACATACGCATGTGAACACACACTTTGAAGGTTATACTTTCTAGGGATTTGCGTACCCTGAAAAGAACTGTTGCATGTGGGATACATTGCCCCCAGGGGGTGCTGGGTGCTTGCATATTTAGTCTGAACCACTGGCTTTCCATCATTGGCTTGTGATAATCACCTTTAGATCAGGTCATTAGATGGATGGGGAAACGAGAGTCACACCACCTAGGCTTTAGCCCAGTCCCTTATTAACCCAATATCTGTATCCTGAACTATTATACTATTACACAGTTCAATTTACAGCTGGCAATATCAGAGTTGACAATTTCAGGTTTTTCTTCCCCCACATTAACAAACAAGCATTTATCAATATTTGGTAACCCATGACCCCTAGTGTAATCCCCACAAATAGTGAAGATTTATTATAATATTAACAATGGGTAAACTGAAACCCCCTATGTCTTCACCTGGTTCAACCCGGGGTGGATGTCAGTCTCAGGGTGCTCGTGGATGTTCACAGGAATGCAGGGTCATGGGATCTAGACAGGAATTCCCGGACCACACTCTCCAGCTCCCCATCTGGTGCAGGAGTTCCTGGAGAGCCACTTTTGCCTACCTGACTGCTTGTCTTTAGTCCTGTTACGGGGTTTTCCAGGCATCTTCTACTTCACAGGCAACTTATTCCGTCAATGGATGCAACAGCCTTCCTTATGTTGAGGCAGTGTACGTGGACTGCCTGTGATTTTTACCACTTAATTTTTACATATTCTCATCCTACTATCCTAAGGGCAATAGTGAATGAAAATTTGGCAAAAGTGTTGCATTAAAAAAGAAAAAAAAAAGAACATTTTGAGAGCACAAAGACAACCTTCATAAGGAATCAAAATGCTGAACTATCTTTGTGCTGTTCCATTTCAATAGACATAGTAATAAGATGAACTTTGTATGACTTGTGTATCCTGGATCATTGATATTTTATGCTTGCAAATTTTTGTCTGTTGTGTGAATGACACCATCAGGCTCCAGAATTACAATGTGAACTTCTAATGAGTACTGTCTCTGCCCCTCATGTTGGGTGTTTTCATCATCTTTTATGTGCACTTCCTACTGATACCTGCAATATGAACTCACGATGCCATCTATATTTTACATAGTATATAAATGGGAAGAAAAAGAACCAGGAATTTGAGGTGAATTCTTGAACATTTGACCCTTGAACAACACAGGTTTGAATTGTGTGGATCCATGTAAACATGGATGTTTCCAATAGTAAATACTACAGTCCTGGGCTTTCTTGGTGGCTCAGATAATAAAGAATCTTCCTGCAATGTGGAGGACCTGGGTTCGATCCCTGGATCTGGAAGATCCTCTGGAGAAGGGAATGGTTACCCACTCCAGTATTCTTGTCTGGAGAATCCCATAGACAGAGGATCCTGGTGGGCTGCACTCTCTATGATTAGCTGAATCTGAAGATATGGACCAGCAGATCCAATTATAAATTATACTGGAGTTTTGGATCACACAAATGGTCAGGATTCCCAAAGTCACATTGTTCAAGGGTCATCTGTATGTTTTTCTTATTCTCTTAGCTATGAACTAATTTGTCAAGTGGGCCACAGGAGAAAAATGGGGGAAATAATAGTAATTACGAATTTTTAGTAGGGTTTCCAAAAACTGTTAGTTCAAACGAATATATCTATATTTGTTTTGATGGTGTGAGGTAAAAGACAAATTTATTTCTTGACTAAATACTTACGCTCAAGAGACAAGGGTAATATATTGTCAGTTGTTGTCTTTATTAAAAGAAAATGATGGATGGACCTAGAGAATATCATACTAAGTCAGACATAGAAAGACAGATATTATATGATATCACTTATGTGTGGAATTGAAAAATGTTATGAATAAACATATTTGCAAAAGAGGAACAGACAGACATAGGAAACATGGTTACAAAAGGGGACTGGTGGGGGGGATAAATTAGGAGTTTGGGATTAACAGATATATTCTATTCTATATAAAATAAACAACAAGGATTTACTTTATAGCAGAGGGAACAATTTCAATATCTTGTAATATGGAAAATAATCTAAAAAAGAATATGTGTACATATGTATATATTACTGAATTACTCGACTGCACACCTGAAATTAACACAATATTGTAAATCAACTGTAGTTCAATTTAAAAAGAAAGAGAAAATGACACCACTTCTGAAAGTAATATTTGAGTTAGCTTAATTGACAGAAAGAGCAGTAGACAGGGCTGCTCCCTTATAACATCTGGTTTATAATCCCATAGGGAAAAACTCCCCCAGAGAAAGGATGGCAGTGGGAATCCTCAAAATTAGCCAGTGGGGCAGCCAGAAACCAGGTCATTTTTTATTCAGTGCTGCAGAAATGCTGCAGAGGAAACTGGGGATTCCTGGGGCAGGAGCTGAGCCTTGAACTCCACAGACCCCAGCTCAACCACCGAGCTGACAGTACTTAGTAGCTGTGATCTCAGGCTCACATCTACTCAGAGGACAGCCTGTATTTATTTCTGGATACAACAAACCCTCCCCAACATCACTGCAGGATTTCCCTTGCCAGTAAGTCGTGGTCAGGCTGGGCATTATTTCTACGGGAAAGCAAGAGAAGGTGGGGAGGGGGCTTCCTGGAGGAGAGCTTTGCTCACCTTGAGCTGATCTGGTCTACCTTTAGCAGCGTTAGGGAAGTCTGCTTCTCAAGGGCTTCCCAGGTGGCACTGGCGGTAAAGAACCTGCCTGCCAATGCAGGAGACATAAGAGACGCAGGTTTGATTCCTGGATTGGGAAGGTCCCCTGGAGGAGGGCGTGGCAACCCACTCCAGTGTTCTTGCCTGGAGGATCCCCATGGACAGAGGAGCCTGGTGGGCTACAGTCCATGGGGTCACAAAGAGCTGGACACGACTGAGAGACTGAGCACGCACGCATATGCTTCTCAAAGTGAAAGTGCTGCGTGCACAGGTGTCAGCAAAATTAAGATTGAACTTTTAACATCTTTAAAACGTTGATTTTTCAAAGTGTTAATAATCACCCAGAGAAGTCTAAAAATGCAAACTTGAGAATCTGCTCAACTCCCAACATGCACATGTGCACGCACACACACACACATGCAGAGAATCTTAGAAAAAGATTAGGAACACGGAGCCAAGTTCCCCATTTGAAATGTTGAGACCCCTGCTCTTCATCCTTTCTGCTGTTTAGTATTGGTTTCTTTTTTCGAAAATAATTTCATCTTATTGACCATTAAACACACACACACACACACACACACACACATGTATGTCAGTGTGTGCTCAGTCTCTCTGTCTTGTCTGACTCTTTGTCACCCCATGAACTATAGCCTGCCGGGTTCCTCTGTCTATGGAATGTATGTTGGTACACACATATATATTTATATCTTTTCTAAAAGATGTACAAATGGTATCTTTTGATAGATCAGCAGTGTGTACTGCTTTAAAAATTCTGTTTACAAAATCTGCAATGCATATGTTCAATTAGTTGTCCTTAGTTTTTATTTTTAATTGGAGGATAATGGCTTTACAATGTTGTGTTGGTTTCTGCTGTGTGAACCAGCCATAAGTATCCATAAGGGGATACAGCCATAAGTATCCCCTCAGCCTTGGCCTCCTCCCACCCATCCCCACATCCCGCCTCTCCAGGTCACCGCAGAGCACTGAGCTGAGCTCCCTGTGCCGTGAAGCAGCTTCCCTCCAGCGATTGTTTACACATGGTAGTGTGTGGATGTCAATTCTGATCTCTCAGTTCGTCCCACCCTCTCTTTCCCACATTGTGTCCTCAAGTTTGTTCCCTACATCTGTATCTCTATTCCTTCACAGCAAATATATTCATCAGTACCATTTTTCTGGACTCCATATATGTGTTAATATACAATATTTGTTTTCTCTGTCATTATCATTTTAATAAATCATTTCTTCTCATTCATTTTCTTCTGACATGTTGTCATTTAAAGACTATAGAGTTTTTTTTTCTTTATCTTGCAAATTTCTTGTTTTAAAATAACTTTTTCTACGGATAGATTTTCTTGGTTCTTACAAGAAATTAAACACACTATACCATTTACCTCATTTTTCTTCCCCTGACCTGCCCCAGTAAGGAATACTGACCAGACACTCACTTTGCCATCTCCAGCAAAGCATGGAGAAGGCAATAGCACCCCACTCCAGTACTCTTGCCTGGAAAATCCCATGGACGGAGGAGCCTGGTAGGCTGCAGTCCATGGGGTCGCTAAGAGTCGGACACAACTGAGCGACTTCACTTTCACTTTTCACTTTCATGCATTGGAGAAGGAAATGGCAACCCACTCCAGTGTTCTTGCCTGGAGAATCCCAGGGACGGGGGAGCCTGGTGGGCTGCCGTCTATGGGGTGTCACAGAGTCGGACACGACTGAAGCGACTTAGCAGCAGCAGCACCAGCAGCAGCAAAGCATGGTGTTACTTATTCAGTTATTTGTTTATGATTATGATGAGTCTCAAATTCTAAATATCATTTTGGAATCCAGATCCACTAAGGTTCTGTTTCACTTAAGAAGAGATGAATTTGCTCTTAGAGATTGACAGAACTGGATCCCGTGAGGTGCTCAAAATATGAAGGCATTTCTCCTGGCTTCTTATTCTGCTTAAGGTCACTTGCTGTCACTTGTATTGTCCTCAACTATCAGAATTTATTCTCCCAATATTTGTGACTTTTTTGCTTTGCTTAATCACATCTCTTACCTTTATGTTTTAAAGGTTTCCACTTTAAATGAGGTTTCTTATACGGTTGCCTTTTTTTGCCTGTTTACTGGAGTGACATAGATTGAATGCAGGTGTCTCTTAATCAGGGACTGTTTTATGTACATAATAAAAGTGATTTCTGCCTGCTTATCAGACCTATGAATGGGCTCATAAATTCACTTTATCCTGGCTTCCCTAGTGAGGGACATTTCTCCATAGGCTGCCAAAAAAACAATCAAGGTTTACTTTTCCAAAGCCTATAAAATAACCAGGCTGGTTTTCGAAAAGGAGTGAAAACTTTGTAGAAATAGCATCAAAATTATCTATTGTCTCACAGCTTAGAGAGAGATAAAGGACCATTTCTTTAAAATTAAATGTAAAGAAGAAACCTGCTAATATTTTTTTTATTGCTGCCTAAGCTGTGAAGAAAACCTTCAATGTTTCTGTCTTGCTATAAATGAGACACATCTGGTGAGACCCAGATGACTTGGGGGTCAGTTTATAGGCTAGCTCTTCTTTACTGGCAAACACAGGGTCCACCTTATGCTTCCAACTGACCTGCTGGGTAGGACTCTATACTTGATAAACACACTTAACTTAGATTATTTTAGTGATAACTGATAAAGGAACAGTTGAGCAATCATATCTTTTTCTAAGTGATAGAAATACATGATGGAAAGCTTCTGACATGGAGGAAGGGAGGGGCATTTATTTGTCTAATGATCCTCAGATACTAGTCATTTAGGTCAACTTGAATCATCTGTACAAAGACACAAGGTCTTTTATATATATATATATATATATATATATATATATATATATAAAATTATATAACATATCTCTATATATGGGGCTTCCCCAGTAGCTCAGCTTGTAAAGGATCCACCTGCAATGCAGGAGACCCCAGTTTGATTCCTGGGTCAGGAAGATCCCCTGAAGAAGGCATAGGCTACTCACTCCAGCATTCTTGCACTTCCCTGATGAGCACTCACTCATAGATTGATTGATTCCCTCACTTACCAACCATTTATTGATGCCTTTCTTGTTCTAGGATGTTTGCTTAGTGTTAGGTATGGGCTTCCCCAATGGCTCAGCAGGTGCAAGAGCCTGCTTTTAACAGGCTGCAATGCAGGAGACACAAGAGACATGGGTTTGATTCATGGGTCAGGAAGATACCCTGGAGGAGGAAATGGCAACCCACTCCAGTGTCCTTGCCTGAAAAATCCCATGACAGAGAAGCCTGGTAGTCTATTTCCAAAAAGTTGCAAAGAGTCAGATGTGACTGAGCAACTAAACACATGCGCATAAAAATAGTTGACATTGTCCTTAAGATACAGTGTGAACAGAGGAAACTGAAAGTAAATACACGTTTCAATGCTATGTGTTAAATGATCAGTTTCAATATGATATGTTAATTGTTACAAAAGCTATGAGCTGTCTATGGGAGCTGAGAGATGACAGTATCCTACAGAAAGTTACCAAAATACATGTTATATTTCACATATAGTTTGGTCTGCCATCTTCCAAGTACACCTAAAGATAGAAATACTGTAATTTTTAAAACCACAATTCGGTGGAACATTATGAGGCGAGTATGTGTCTCCATATGGGAGTGGAGTAACCTTTTTTTTTATACTTTTCTATTTATCTTTTTCATTCAACACCATATACTATTGACCAGATAGATGACTGTCAAAACTGGCCTGATTTCCCTAGGAGTGTCCACATGATGAGTGATCTGAGGGGTCCTGAGGGGTTGGGTTCACACAGGAACATCACCCTACATGGAACTGACCAGGAGCAGAGGTGCCAGCAGTCAGAGACAGACTCCAAGGCACATTAAATCATACTGTTTTCTCACTTTTATAAGAATGATAGCTACCCTTTCCCATGGGTCTTCTACCTAAATAAGACTTCACCACAAAATGGACCAGTTCAGCTCACAGTTATGTCCTAGAACTTTGAAAATTGGTTCAAAGTAACAATTTGTCACCACAAAAAATACTCTAACACTCAAAGTTTGAGAATGAAAAAATACACTTCTACAGATGACAAGATGACAGGCACCCCTTCTGAGGGATGTTGGAATTTTCTTGGTTTCCTCCAAGCTTAGTTCTGCCTCTTGCTATGGCCCACATGTCAGGTGACCTGCTGGGTCTCAGTTGTGTCAAGGGTGAAATGAGGAAATTGAGCTGAGAGATCTCTCGGGAACATTTCATATCTAATAGTCTTGTCTCCGGAGAAGGCAATGGCCCCCTACTCCAGTACTCTTGCCTGGAAAATCCCATGGGAGGAGCTTGGTAGGCTGTAGTCCATGAGGTTGCTAAAAGTCAGACATGACTGAGCGACTTCACTTTCACTTTTCACTTTCCACTTTCATGCATTGGAGAAGGAAATGGCAACCCACTCCAGTGTTCTTGCCTGGAGAATCCCAGGGATGGGGGAGCCTGGTGGGCTGCCGTCTATGGGGTCGCACAGAGTCGGACACAACTGAAGCGACTTAGCAGCAGCAGTCTTGTCTCAGTGGTACTACAACTGTGCCTTAGAATGTTAAAAAAGAATTCAGAAGAAAAAAAAATACAGGTTGAACTGGATTTGAAAATTGAAATAGACATTGCTGGCAACTGTTTGCAATATACTCGTGTGTGAAAATCAGTGTATTGAGAATGAAGAAGGAGAGGTGTTTCCGTGTCTTACCGCAGAACTTGGTTGGAAGAGGAAAGATTGATTAGAGAAGAGTTGAGTATGGGTTTGGTTTAATAATATAAAAGTGAAAGTGAAAGTATTAGTCATTCAGTGGTGCCCAACTCTTTTGACCCTCTGGCTGTAGCTTGCCAGGCTCTTCTGTCCATGGAATTCTCCAGGCAAGAATACTGGAGTGGGTAGCCATTTCCTTCTCCAGGAGATCTTTCCAACCCAGGGATTGAACCTGGGTCATCTGCGTGGCAGGTGGACTCTCTCTGTCATTTGAGCCACCAGGGAAGCCCCTATCTTATTTATTTGCAGAGAGTTAAGCAAAATGTGTATTTTCTTAGTTATAAAGCAAGTTATAAAGCAGGGCCCTCCCCACCACACACAGCTTCCAAATCTTGTACACCAAATGTGTCTTTCACACAATAATTTCACAGAAGCCACAACAGACTTCTATAATGTCAACATCAGCTTTTCCATATGAAATGCATCTTTGAATAAGATACTGCTATTGTCTGGGTCTCTAGAATCCCCTGGAAATTCTCAGAAGTGCAACAGTGCATATGCCCTTTCTGAGGTTACAAAGATAAGCCCTCTAGTACTTTCATAACAGCATCACTCAGATTATATCAACAAAAACTCTTGATGGAGTTTTAAAAAAAGAAATGTTGGGATGTGTGCTGTTTCTTCTTTTATTTTTAAGCTCCACCAATAGAGACCGTTGTAAGAGGCTTTGTTCTTTAATCCCAGCTGGTTGTTAAAAGATTTGTTGTTTTACAATTAAGTGCAGATGGTTTTGAGCAGTAATCAGATAAACAATGATGCAATTTAGGGATGGTTCAATTTCCGGGTTGGATTTGCATCCTAATCCTAGACTTAAAAAAAAAAAAATAGAAAACATTTCCAGATGATCTTAATGTTCTTTTATGACAGTCATCCTTGCAGTACCTCAAGCAAAGGAAAGAATGCCCATTATTAAGTTGGATGAAGAGAAAACTTTTTAAGAACACTGCATATCATTGTAGTCTCTAGACTAACGTGGCACAAATCATAGTGAAATTAATTCACAAAGGTAGGCAAAAGGTGAAAATGCGTCAAGATTGTGAGGGTGCTGATTTCTCAAGATAAAAAAGAATGAAAGAATTTTCCCACAGGAAATAAGGCTGACATGGTCAGCCCTATTAGATTTAAATATATTTTGAGATCTGGTTCCAGTGGAAAGTGGATGAAGCAGTTAACCTTTGGCAGCGGCACACAGGTGGAGTCACTGAGATGGAATATTAGATTGTGGAAGAAGAAATATTTCTAACACAGATGATTTCAAGCAAAGGGGTGGATGTGCTGAAGGGGAGTCATAGGGTGATACATATGGGGTACTTGGTGAACCTCTGTTTCTCAGAAATGTGAGTTTCCAGATGCATTAGCGTTGAGAAATGTCATGTGCTGAAGCCCACACATCCCCAGCTCAAACAGTAAATAATCTGCCTGCAGTGCAGGAGACCTGGGTTCAGTCCCTGGGTCAGACACTACTGAGTGACTAACACTTTCACTTTCTTTCACACATCTCAGCCCTCATTGTACATCTGAGGATTCATCTCCCACAGTGGGTGGGTCTGAAATGTGATTCTTCTGTATTTCTTTCTTTCTTTTTGAAAGATTTATTTATGTATGTACGTGTGGCTGTGCTGAGTGTTCATTGCTGTCTGAAGGCTTTTCTCTAGTTATGGTGAGCGGGGCCTACTCTGAGTTGTGGTTCGTGGGCTTCTCATTGCAGTCGCTTCTCTTGTTGTAGCTCATGGACTCCGGAGTTGTGGCATATGACCTTATTTGCCCTGTGGCATGTGGCATCTTCCCAGAGCAGGGACTGAACCCATGTCCCCTGCATTGGCAGGTGGATTCTTTACCATTGGACCACCAGGGCAGCCCTCTTCTGTCTTTCTCTTGGCAAGTTTTCTTCCTATTTGGTTATTTCTCTTTCCACGTTTGGAGCCTCGAGTCTCCTCCAAGGACAAGAGGGTGACATCAGGTTACTGGAGCTGTGTAGCTCTGGTCCTTTTCTTGTCAGCTTTACCTCTCAATTTCACAGGACAGCTAAATAAGAAGAATCATCCTTTCAAAGCTGATGTGAACCCCTCTTGCAGAATGCAACTTTCACATGCAGAGAAAACACAGGTGGAGCCAGCTCAGCCCTTGTTCACACAAGTCATCCCCATGGATTGTGGCCTCTGGTGGAATCAGAGTGTGTGTGCATGCTCAGTCTCTCAGTCGGGTCTGACTCTTCATGACCCCATGGACTGTAGCCTACCAGGCTCCTCTGTCCTTGGGATTCTCCAGGCAAGAATACCGGAGTGAGTTGCCATTTCCTTCTCCAGGGGTTCTTCCTGACCCAAGGATTAAACCTGCTTCTCCTGCATTAGCAGGTGGATTCTTTACCACTGAACCACCTGGGAATCTCTGGGATCATTGGCAGGCTGCATATATGGATGTAGAACTTCCTTGCCCCACAATTTCATTTCTTATTCAAAATATTCCAAGTGGTCAAAGTTTTGGTCTGAGTGCATTTTGTCTAAAAATTTAACTTTACCTTTTACCAGAGCTTAGCTTGGACCTACCTGGAAGTCCTGGTAAAATTCCCTGTGAATTCTCACTCTTTAAATTAAAAAACAACAGAAGGGATCTCCTACACACTGGTGTGACTGACATAATTCTAAGGTGACCTTCAAAGACCCGAGTCCGAGTATGATTTCCTCCCATCCAGTGTGGGAGGAACCTCCAAGGGTCATAAGATCCTGCTCCTGTGATTATGTTACATTCTGTGGCTAAAGGGATTTCATAGCTGTGATTGAGGTCACAAATAAGCTGACCTTACGTTGGGAGATTACCAGGGTGAGCCTGACCTTTAAATTTGCATGAGAGGTGAGAGCATGAGAAGAAATTGAGGGGAGGGGCCACATGGCAAGAAATATGGGTGACCTCTAGGAGCTGAGACTGGTTTCTAGTTGACAGCCAGCAAGAAAATAGAGGCCTCCAAACCTCTAGAGACTGAATTCTGCCAACAACAAGAATGAGCTTGGGAGTGGTTTTCCCCAGAACCTCCGCATGAGAGACCAGCCTGGCTGACCCCTTGATTTCAGCCTGTGACCTACGGAGCAATAGGAAACTCATACAGCAGTAGGTAACTGAACTATTTTATTTCTCTGATTAGGTATTTCATTTCCACCCTCTCCACACTGATATGTGATGCTAAGGCTGGGGTTCTGTAAACCCCCTTCTCTTTTACCAGCTGCTCTGTTGGACTCTGCCATTCGGGGCCACTTGGGTTGCCTGGAAGGCTGGCAGAGAAGTAGGAGGCAAATTCTCACCCACCCTCTCCTCTTTGTGCCAGCAGAACCCAAATGTTGCCCAGCAATGGAGGATGGATCTGATTATAGAAAGGGGGACCCCTTCCAGAGCCCGAGAGTGGGCTCCTGTCTAACACTCAGAAATGAATTGTCCGAGGAGACACATGTGCTGACAAAGCAAGTGACTTTATTGGCAAGGAGCACCCAGGCAGAGATCAGGAGGGTAAGGGAGCCCAGGAGAACTGCTCTGCCATGTGGCTTGGAGTCATGGGATTTATGGTGATGAGGTTAGTTTCTGGGTTGTCTTTGACAGATCATTCTGACCCAGGGTCCTTCCTGGTGGTGCATTCATTGCTCTGCCAAGATGGATGCCAGCAAGGAGGATTCTGGGAGGTTGGTAGGATACACAGAATGGAGTCTCCTTTTGACCTTTCCTGAACTCTTCCAGTTGGTGGTGACTTGTTACTTCCATGTTCCTTAGCAGGACCTCCTGTTGTAAATTATGCAAATTTAGCTACTATGGTGCCTGGCCAGGGTGGGGGGTTTTAGTCAGTGTTTCCTCTAACAGGTTGGCTACAGAAATGATGGGAGACTGTCACTTAAGACCTCCACTTACCCTACTTAGCTGTTCTCTGCTCTCTTCATCAGCATAGCTAGCTGCACAACCTTTTTTTTTTTTTTTTAATCTCAAAGTAGATGATCACAGAAGCTTATGGAATTTTCTGAAATGAAAACTTAATACCTTAGCCTGCATGGAGCTCAGTCAACACCTTAGGAGCATTCTGCCACTTGGTTTAGTTAAAAATGGAACTGATGCCTGTTTCATCTTTTTTTTTTTTTTTTTTTTTTGTATTTTTGAAAAACAAGACAATAAAAGCGTTCTTTATGTTTTACCCCATTTCAACCTTGAATGGCTTTTACTGGATTTTTTAACTCTCTGGACTACTTTTGGATAAAATTTCAATGTGTACTACTATTAATCTGTCAATCTGTCCTCCACAAAACAGTTATACATCCCAAATCCCTGTCTACTTAAGGGTTGTTGTTGTTTTTCAGTTGTTGAGTCTTGTCTGACTCTTTGCAACCCCATGGACTGCAGCAAGTCAGGCTCCTCTGTCCTTCACTATCTCCCAGAGTTTGTTCAAAGTCATGTCCACTGAGTCAATGATACCATCCAACCATCTCATCCCCCTTCTCCTTCTGTACTCAATCTTTCCCAGTATAGGAGTCTTTTCCAGTGTGTCTGCTCATTGCATCAGGTGGCCAAAGTATTGGCACTTCAGCTTCAGCAACAGTCCTTCCAATGAGTATTCAGGGTTGATCTCCTTTAGGACTGACTGGTTTGATATCCTTGCTGCGCAAGGGACTCTCAAAAGAGTCTTCTCCAGCACCACAGTTCAAAAGCACTGTGGTTTGGAAGGAAGAGCAATTAATAGTTTAATGATCACTATGCAGGAAGCAAAGAAGCTGGGACACATCCTTTCAATTCCGCTTCATTCAACTTAGTACATTGAGAAAGGATTTTAAGAGGAGAAGGCCCTCTTTTGGTGTTAGAGTTAAATGACTGCTTTAATAAAGTTGGAAGTGGTTTCACGCGCTTGCTTCTGCTATTGAGTTCTTTCTCAGAACTCAAATTCAGAAAAGGAGATACAAATTTAATATATATATTAAGATATATTATCTGTAACATATATACACACATCTGTAATATATATATTGCCTAAAACATATATTATATGCTACTAGATTATTATATGTGCGTTCCAATAGATTTTTGTTTTTTGTTTCCGATGGGAAATTAATTGCCCCAGGAGCCTGAATTGCACACGCCTCATTACCAGTCATCCACAGTCTCAAAGCAGAGCAGGAAATCAGATGCGTGCGCTTTAAGCCCAGCCCGTTTGGAATTTACTTACTTAGTTAAAGATCATCACCAAGCAGAAGCCCCTTGGGAGGAGTCGCTGGCTCATTGGGCCCCATGGGGAGGGCGGTAATTAAACTCTGAAGGCAGCACTGATGTTCAGCTAAAAGCTTGTCTTTAAATAGTAATACACTCGCGTTGTAAAGTGGTAGGCCCTCGGGTGGCTGTTGACACAGTGTGAGGAGCTGGCACTTTTTTCTATAAAAGCCAAATTGAAGAAACTGTTATGAGCTCATCTGCATAAAGCAATAGGATTCCGCCCGAGGGTGCAGGAGACCGGGAGTGATTAGCCAACCGACTCTCCGTGCTCCGCCGCGGCTCCGCTAACACGCCCGCCACTTATCACTAAAAAAATTGCAGACACCATATGCCAGGCTGCCTGTGCCGGGCGCCCTCGGCTGATGACACGCGGAGGAATTCCTCCTGACTCGGGGGGCTGTGGGCACCCTGCGTGTCTTCAGAGGAGATGTGGGGGCGGGGGGTCTTCCCCTCCCTTCTCTGCCTTCCCAGGGAGGACTTTCAGGGTTCCCAGACTGACACTGAGTCTGCTCCCAGGATTTAATGCCCGGTTGAAGGAGACTGCCCTGGGCCCACTGCTGGCAGAACAGAGGGAGGGGGCAGCCTTTAGAAAGGGGCCCCGTGGTAAGGTGACCATCCTTCAGAAATGGGAGAGGGACCTGCCCTCCACTTGCGTGGGTTTCTTCCCAGTTGTGCCCCAAGAGTCCGGAGGGTCTGCCTTCCTCCTGCTCAGCTCCCCACCCCCTTTCTTTCCCTTTAAAACATACTTTGTGCTCTGTCTCTCAATTTTCTGTGCTCCATTAATTATGCAAACCTCTTTTGCTTCAGTGTGTAAACAGTGCATTAAAGTTTTAACCTTGAGGAGAATGGTTTTCATGTGGTCTGACAGCTGCATCTCAGGGCTGTGAAGAGGAGACGGCTGTGCTGGGCTTCTAGGGAACTCACTTTCAGGTACCTCCAGGTGCTGGGTGTGGGCTCAGAGCAGCTTTTGGGCCGATTGGATCTGGAGCCACCATTTCCTGTTAACTTCAGTCTCTGGATTAAGACCTTTCTAACAGCAGGGACTTGAGAAGGAAGAGGGGGGCGGCAGGGAGGGAATGTGAAGCCAAGGGGATTACAGAGATGGCCAGAGGTGGCTGCTGCTTCCTTCTGAGCTGGATCTTGGCCCCAAGGACAGTGAGGCCACCTCCTCCCTGGGACCAGTGGGGTGGGGACAGAGGATAGTAAAGAGCACTTCCTATTTTTTATTTATTTATTAACATTTGGCTGTGCCACTCAGCATATAGGATCCTAGTTCCCCAACCAGGGATCGAACTCATGCTTCCTGCAGTGGACGCTTGGAGTCCTAACCACTGAACTGCACACTGCTATATTTAAAATGGAAAACCAACAAGGACATACTTGTATAGCACAGGGAACTCTGCTCAATACTCTGTAATCACCTAAATGGGAAAAGAATTTGAGAAAGAATAGATAAAAGCATACATTTAACTGAATCACTTTGTTCTACACTTGAAACTATCCCAAAATTGTTAATCAACTATTTTGTTATTGTTCAGTCGCTAAGTCATGCTTCTTTGTGACCCCATGAACTGCAGCATACCAGATTGCTCTGTCCTTCACTATGTCAACTATACTATATATGATTGTATTGATTATATATAATTATATTGGAGTATAATTAACTATATGCATACCTGCTAAGTCACTTCAGTTGTGTCTGATTCTTTGCAATCCTGTGGACCATAGCCTGCCAGGCCCCTCTGTCCATGGGATTTCCCAGGCAAGAGCATTGGAGTGATTTGCCATTTCTTCCTCCAGGAATTCTTCCTGACCCAGAGATTGAACCCGTGTCTCCTGAGGCTCATACATTATAGGTGGATTCTTTACTACCGAGCCACTGGGGAAGCCCATAATAAATTATACTCCAGCATAAAGTTAAAAAGTCAAATACACACACACACACACACACACACACACACACACACGGGCTTCCCTGGTAGCTCAGCTGGTAAAGAATCCACTTGCAATGCAGGAGACACCAGTTCAATTCCTGGGTTAGGAAGATCTCTGGAGAAGGGATAGGCTACCCACTCCAGCATTCTTGGGCTTCCCTGGTGGCTCAGCTGATAAAGAATCTGCCTGCAATGTGGGAGACCTGGGTTCAGTCCCTGGGTTGGGAAGATTCCCAGGAGAAGGGAAAGGTTATCCATTCCAGTATTCTGACCTGGAGAATTCCATGGACTGTATAGTCCATGGGGTCACAGAGTCGGACACTTTACCACTGAGCCACTGGGGAAGCCCATAATAAACTGTGCTCCAACATAAAATAAAGTTAAATACACACACACACACACACACACACACACACACGTATATTTAAGAGAAAAGAAAAAAGATCCCTTCCTGATCAAGAGTTGACCTATTTGGGGCACCATTTTGGTTGCTTTGCATGGTCTTAAACAGTGAAATTTGGATGGGGGTGACTAGGGTCTCAAGAAATGGTGTCCAGTCAACCTCAGAACTGGATGTCAGCCTTCTTAATGTATCCCCCGACCTCACCACAGCCCTGACCATTGGCAAAGAGCCCCCTTTTCACTAGTCCTCTCCCAGAAAGCTGCTGTGGTGAGGGCAGGGACGGGACTTCCCGTCCAAGTTCTGCACTTCTGTTTGACTAGATAGGTTTTAGGGTGAGGCCAGCAGTAACGATCCCACTAAACATTAACTAAGTCACAGATCCAGCTTTAGGAAATGTCATCTATAGACTTTTCAAGAAGTAGTCCAAGTTATCATTTTTTAAATGAATGAACTGCATCTCAAAGGAATAAAAGCAATGTAAAAACCAAAGGTCACTTGAGGCCTGAGAGTGGACTGGAGAGACTTCTATTTGCTTTCATCCCTCTGCTCAAGGGGACTAGATCCTGTGTTCTGTATGCATGTCCTATCATCCATGTGTGGAAATTGAGGCTCATCTTAGCCCCTTGTCCAGGGTCTAAAAGCCTGACTGGTGGTGACATTAAACCCAGAACTCTCTCAGACAAAGCTCATCATCTATTGTCCACTTTGGTTTTGCTCTGGCCTGAGTTTGCCCAGGGAACTGGTGAAGCCCCCAACCTGAAAGGGGACCTTCTGCAGACAGCTCCCCTGACCCAGTGAAGTGCTACCTCCAACTGTACTGAGTTCACTGCTCTCAGAAGCTGCTCCCTGCTCCCTCCATGGTTTCCCACCCTAAGTGTCTCCTCTGTAGATCCTTGAAGTTCATTTTCCCCAGGGCATGGACTTTCCTTACCCACTGTGAAAGTGAAAGTGTTAGTCACTGAGTTGTGTCCAACTCTTTCTAGCTCTATGGACTGTAGTCCACCAGGCTCCTCTGTATGGAATTCTCAAGGCAAGAATACTGGAGTGGATTGCCATTTCCTTCTCCAGGGGATCTTGCTGACTCAGGGATCGAACACACATCTCCTGCATTGCAGGCTAATTCTTTACTGTCTGAGCCATCAGGGCAGCCCTTACACGCTGGCCCTCCTCAAATGCCTGTGTCATGAAACAGGCAGGGTTCTTCATATGAGGTTTATGCAGGGAGTCTTGTGAAGGAAGATAGAAGCCCATTCTAGGCTGGGCCATAGGCACTGCATCACATGATTTCAGATTCATAACCATCTCATTACTGATATTCTGTTCTTAGTCGCTCAGTTGTGTCCGACTATTTGTGACCCCGAGGACCATGGCCCACCAGACTCTTGTGTCCGTGAATTTCCCAAGCAAGAAAACTGGAGTGGGTTGCCATTTCCTTCTTTCCCACCCAGGGATCAAACCCAGGTCTTCTACTTGACAGGCAGATTCTGTACCACTGAGCTACAGTGGTATTACTGATATTAGGATCTTCATTTGTGGAAGAGGGAGTAAAGGCTTAGCAAGGGTGGGAAATCCTCCAAGGTCATGTGCCAGCAGGAGAGACTGAGTCTGACGCCAACTCTCTGCCCCAAACCCCTTGGCTTGCCACCCTGACCCCCAGGTCATTGTTCTCCTTCATGACAGACACACCTGGCTGTGTAGGGGTGGCAGGGGTAGGTGGAGGGGCTGAGACTATTGCAGTAGACAAATAGGGACAAACGTCCTGAAACACCATTAATGACTCGAAGGACATGTGTTGGTTCCAAAGTGTTTCTAGTGTCATTGGGAAGTTCCAGAGGCCATCTGCTCCCTGCCATAGCCCTTCCCTCCCTCATGCAGTGAACATGCAAAGCCGATGTCTGATGCTGCTCAGGGCAGCTCTGCAGCCCAGCCTGCAGAAGGACGAGCCCTTCACGCATCATCTCACACAGTTCCCACAGCCCCTGGTGTCACAGTCAGAGCCATTCTACAGTTCAGGGAATGCAGGCTCCCCGGGTGTAAATGGCAGGTGCCAAGGCCATGCTTCTGGTCACTGCTCTCAGCCTCTTTGGCTTTTCATGTGCTTTTGGCTTTTATAAAATATTGCAACTTGGAAATAATAGGTGGAATTTAGAAGTGAGGCTTTTCCATTTGCTAGGGCACCCATACAGGTGACGTTCCAGAAATCACTGGCCTTAATCATCTCCCTGAAGGATCTCAGAGAAGAAATGTTTCCCCAGATTCGTGACAATTAGCAAATACCTAGTGGGTTCCTGGAGTAGGAAGCAGCAACACACTCCAGTATTCTTGCCTGGAAAACTCTATGGACAAAGCAGCCTGATGGGCTACAGTCCATGGGGTCACAAAGGGTCAGAAGCACCTGAGTAAATGAGCATGTATGCATTTAACCTGGCCCACATTGTGCCTTGTTTTACATCTTTTTAGTTGAATGATAATGAATACATGGCTTCGTTCCCTTATTTAGAAAAAAATTGATACTTGCCTCTCAAGTTCAATTTGACTATCAAACGCAAACTGAAAGATATTTTTCATTTGGAAAAGTTTGCCTGATGGATTAACCACAACAATGATAGTAATGTCTACCATATTATTTTCCTGGGGTTGCCCTAACATCTTAGCACAAACTGGGAGGCTTGAAGTGGCAGAAACATATGCTGTCATAGATGTAAAGCATAGGAATCCGAGATCAAGGTGCTGCAGGGCTGCGCTCCCTCTGAAAGCTCTCAGGAGGAGTACTTCCTGACTCTTGCGTCAGGTTCCTTGATTTGTACACGCGTTATCTCATCTCTGCTCCATCATCTCATGGTCTTCTAATTAAATTAATCCTTTAAAAAATGCATGATGTCTGTCTCAAAACAATAAAAACAACCTGTAAGCCAAAAGACAGTGGAGGCCTCCTCATCTTTTTGTCGTGAAAGTGTTGGTTGCTCAGTTGTGTCCGACGTTTTTCAACTTCATGGATGCCAGGCTCCTGTGTCCATGGAACACTCCAGGCAAGAAGAGTGGAGGGGGTTGCCATTTCCTTCTCTGGGGAATCTTCCTGACCCAGAGATCGAACCCGGGTCTCCTTCGTTACAGGCAGATTCTTTCCTGTCTGGGTCACCACTGTACACAGTGTATGTGTGTGGTAGTCACTCAGTTATCTCCGGCTCTTTGCAATCCAGGAACTGGAGCCCTTCAGGCTCCTCTGTCCGTGGAATTCTTTAGTCAAGAATATTGGAGTGTGTTGCCATTTCCTTCTCCAGCACACAATGTATAGAAGATGTATAAATAGGAGACATTCTGGCTGGACTGAAACACATTTTTCCTGCCATAGTCCCACTTCCAGAGAACTCTCATCACCCTGACTGCATCCATCCAGCTTCCACATTATGTGGGAGAAGATTCCTGGGCAACACCTGTTCCTTGTGACATTCTTAACTCTACATATTTTCTTTTTTTACAGCTTCAAGTTCACATTAGTAGGTCATTTCCAATGGTGTTTCTAAGTCTCATTTTAACTTTCCTCTTTTGAGATTAAATATTTATTTTTGAAACATTCTATAGATGTTGAGTAATCAAGTCCCTCTTCGAAAATCAAAGAACATGAGACAAATGGTCTCAATAAGTAAGAAAGGAAGCAAAAGTGCTGTGTGTTTTTAGAAAAGCGGCTTCCTTTGTTAAATCTTTGAGCTTCTGAGCCTTATTTCCACCTTCTTTTGTGGGTTCTGCTTGGCTTTTTCTTTGTTCCCAGTTGCTGAACTCTGCAGGTGGCATTCTTCTTGAGTATGAGGGATACAGCCTGCCTCTAAACAGGTTCCTCCCTCTTTAAGAGGCTTGCTTAGGGCTTCCCAGGTGACTCAGCTGTAAAGAATCTGCCTGCAATGCTGGATATGTAGGAGACCCAGGTTCGATCCCTGGGTGGGGTGGGAAAGATCCCCTGGAGAAGGAAATGGCAACCCACTGCAGTATTCTTCCTGGGAAAATACCCTGACAGAGGAGTCTCATGGGCTAAAGTCCAAGGGGCTGCAAAGAGTCAGACATGACTGAGCACTTCAGGACCACAACTATACACTGACACTCTCTGTTGTGACATCTACCAGGACCGAATTTAGATTTACCTTTGATTACTTACTTTCTATGATTTTCAGAGCAGTAAATATTGCTGAATTGGAGTACATTTCTTTTCAGTCTGTCTGGACATCAGTACATTAGAAAAATAATTCTTCTTTGAGGGTGGTCTTACTGTTTCATTTATTAAGGTTCATTTAACTAGATTTAAAAACATTGGCCTCAAGTCTTATAATAAATGTGTATCTATATCTGAAAACTCACAGGTTTGCAGATGTTAGCCCAAAATACCTTACCTCATTACTATGTCTTGATTTTTAAAAATTTCTAGCTCTCAGTACTCTGTTACTTCTCAATAGATTGAAAAATTCATATAGGGTCTGCCTCAGATAGAGACCCTATAAGAAAGGAATGTCCATTCCTATAAATCATAGAAACCCACTGTCTCATAGTGATGAGCAGATGTCAGTGTTTCCTAACAGATACGTTTAAAATTGCAGCTCTGGAAAAGACTTCTATTCATTTAATTAGCAAGAAACTACTTTCAATTCATTAAATTAACTGGACCAAAATAAATGGTATGAACATAACGTATTGATGATGACAGCTTTTGAGGAGGGTCATTTTTACAATTCTTTTCTTAAAAAACTTGAATTTGAGCTTTTCAGTGCATTTTTGCATATTTAGAACATTACCTGATACTTATGAGAATGGGCCTTATTCTGTTTGTAAATTCACCTTCCACATAGATTCCCCTTGAAAGATATGCTTAAAAGCATCTGTCACTACAGTGTGGTGTGGAGTAAATATTGAAATAGGCTCCATTGTGGACATTTCTGGGTTGGTTAGTCTGCAGCAATGTGAATTGCCTTTTCCTTCTTAAAAATGTACACATATTCTTTTTGTAAAATGTGAAAACATAGATCAACAAAAATAAAAATAAGGATGAGCAGTACAAATGACATTCATGATATTTTGACGTACAGAGGCCTCAGCTGTATGAAGGCTATGTTCACAGGCAGCTGCATTTCCTTCTCTCATTTGCAACATACAGAGCATGTGTTAATACAGTGTTTTCTCTCTGTGGTTAGGTGGCTGGCTCAGTATTATTTGTTGGTGGAATGATGTGGATAAAACTGGACTGGAACGCATCCAAGAAGGAGCGGGATGGAAAAAAGATGGACATTTGTGGGCGTTTTGACATAAAGCAATGGAGAAAAAGTGGGACTGAAGGGCAGATAATTTCTTTTTGTCACTGTTTATTATCAATCTTTTTCCTGATTTACGTTTTCTAAGTTTTTGTGTCCTATCTAGAAAATTTTATTTGTGGCTCCTCTACTAAGCTTTGGACAACCGGGAAGGATATAAGTCGTATTTGGTGAGAGCAGAACACACACAGAATGCGAAACATGGTTGTGGTGTCCCAGAAGCTCACCCTGTCACATGAGGGTGATGCAGAAAGGGACTCTAATTCAGATCGACGGGCAGAAGATTGTGTGCATGTGGAAGGGGCGTCTCTTAGTCCCATGGGAGGAGGAGAGAGAAATTGGTTCGCTCTGGAAAAATCAATGGAAGCTTCTTAAGGAATTGTTGTTTGATCTGTATTCCACTTTCTCGAGAATCTAAATGAACCTTAATTAATGTTTAGTGAATGAATTAGTGAGTAAAGGGAGTTCCGCTTTTCTGTTTTTCAGCTGTGCATGTAAAGAGGAAGTGAGCAGGCATCAGATGTAGAAGGAACGGCCCATGAGCTTGACAGCTGATGGTTAGTCAATATTTGTTAAGGATTCGTGAATTCCAATGAGGATATCGAGAATGGAGCTTTTCTGAAAGTAAAGCATCTTTAAATATATAAGGCATCACAATATAAAAACATTTAGTTATTTCAACTGAAACTGTAGGCGATAGGGGCATAAGGAGGATGTCTTTTTATCATTTTTTTCCATAGTAGCAAAGAAAAAATGGGAATATTAAAATATTTGTAAAAAATGTTATTTTAGTAATAGGATCATTAGACAAAAATGAGACACACGAGGACTGCTCTGGATTATGTCCAGATACAGAGAATATGCCTTAATCTCAATATAGATACTTATACTGTGTTTTCCTTTTTCAAAAAAATTCAGGAATCTTTTTAAAATTTTATCATGACCTCTCTCCTTGCTCTGTGGAAAGCAGAGACCAAGGAAAGAAACAGCAGCTCTTGTTCCCATTGTGATACTAATGTTTGGTGATTTTCCCATACTCCACTTCACTGTGATTCTGTTTTATTTGCAAAAGCTCATAGGCTGGCAAACCTTTTTCTTTAAATTTTCTATTTTTTTAATTGAAGTTCAGTAATGTGTTTCTTGGAGCGATAAAATCCTTTCTTCTTTGAAATCCCATTATTTCTAAGAGAGAATCTCAGAGAAGCTCTGGTTGGTCCCAAGGACATCTGCTGTCCAGCCTGCCTGGCACCTCCACCCCAGGCTCTTCCCTGGAGACCCCTAAGGCTTCTCTGACATTGGGCTCCTGGTGTTGGCTCTGGGGCTCTGAAAACAACCACGGGCTCCCTCCTAGTCCCCAATCCTGGTCTATAAAAAGTGTCTGGATTTCTTTTCATCCTATAAAGTACAAGTCTTTCTCTTTAGCATATAAGCTAATTTGTGTTAATGTCATCTTCATCCTCCACTACTTTATTTTGTGTCAGAGAAATGGAACCCGGAGAAACGGATCTCAGCCTTGCTTGAATATGAACTAGCTGAACAGCTCATTAGGATGCAGGGTGCTGCCCTGTGTCCCCCTCGGGCCTATGCCCTGCTCCCCTTTCTAACTTAGCACGTCCGTCTGAGGGGCCATCAGATCCGATTTGAAAACAACATCTCTGATGATTTTAATAGCAGGTGGTCCAAAGAGCAAACTTGGAGGGAAAAAAGGCAGAAAAATAAAATCAAATCCTTACTCTGTAATTCACAGAATGGCAAACACAGAAAGGAAGCACTGTTGAAGCAAAGTTCAGTTCATGCTTATGAATTGTCCCATTTTAGGTTTGGGCCAAATTTTAAAGAATCTGCCTGCAATCCAGGAGACACAGGAGACACACGTTTGATACCTGGCTCAGGAAAATCCCCTGGAGGAGGAAATGGACACCCACTCCAGTGTTCTTGTCTGGAGAATCCCATGGACAGAGGAGCCTGGTGGGTTACAGTCTATGCGGTCGTGAAGAGTCAGACATCACTAAGAGACTGAGCATGCATGCACTTAGCCCCCAAATGGAGAAATCAGAATTCTTCATTAAGATGGAATCTTTCCCAAGGGTGATTTAAAGCTTAGACATTTTATAGTTTGGGGTTGTTATAACAACTATTGTGATTGGGGAGGCTGCACATTTTGGGGTAGCCAACAGCTCATGCTTCTGTAAGACAGCGCTGGATTGATGAAGCTGACCCTGCTGCAGTTAGTGGCCCACTGTGTCACCATGTTTGGCATTTGTTTGGGGTTAAGTAGGGATCCCATCATCTCTCTAAACTGAAAGTGAAGGAGCACTAAAACCTGGTCTCCTTATCAACTTATGGTCACTAGGAGGAGAAAACAAGAGGCTCTGAGGTGAGGGTGGCCCAAGGATGGAGGCTTGCCCCCACATTATTTGTTAAGCAGACCTTTTTTAACCTGAGGGGCAGCTTCTGTTCTGCCTTAGTGGTAGCCAAGCCTTCCATCTGTCCCTTCTTTTCATTCCCTTGCTCACCAACTCATTCAACCAAATTAGCGTTTATTGAACACTCTGTCTGAGGTCCAAAGATGAATACCCCTCTGGGCCCCACTTCAAGGAGTTCTAAAGCCACATGGAAGACAGAGGAGAAATGTGTATAATGCAAAATGTGCTAGGGGAGTGCATGGGTTAGCTCCAGCTGCTGTAACCAGATACCATAAACTAGATGACTTAAACTGTAGAAGCGTGTTCTCTCACAGTGCTGGATGTGCAAGACCAAGGTGTGGGCTGGGTTGGTTCCTTCCGGGCTGAGGGAGACCCTGCCCCCTGTCCCTCTCTTAGCTTCTGGTGGTTTTCTGGTAATCTTTGGTGGTCCTTCCCACCATGGGCTTCCCTGGTGGCTCAGAGGTTAAAGCGTCTGCCTAGAATGCAGGAGACCCGGATTCGATCCCTGGGTCGGGAAGATCCCCTGGAGAAGGAAATGGCAACCTACTCCAGTACTCTTGCCTGAAGAATCCCATGGACTGAGGAGCCTGGTGGGCTATAGTCCGTGGGGTCACAAAGAGTCAGACACGACTGAGCGACTTTACTTTCACTTTGGTGGTCCTTGGCTTATAGAAACATCTCTGCGTTCATCCTCATATGGAGTATGCCCACCCCACCTTCTCTGATTACATTTTCAACCATCTTATTTCCAAATCAGAGTCTGAGATACTGGGGATTAGAAATATCACATTTATTCAACATGACTTGGTCAATATGTGTATAAAATGGAACAGAGGTGGGAAGAAAGGGAGGGAGAGAGGGAGGGGAGCAGGGAGTGACAGAGTCAGAACAGACAGATTTGTGTGCGTGGATTATTATTGCATCTATCCTTGCAAACATTTCCAGAAACCGTCAGAACTTTTGAAAAACTGTGAGAAACCTATAAGTTTTCTTTAACTGGGGGCAGATCTAATGTCACAAGGAAAAATTAACAGAAGAGAACACTACCTGTTAAAAGATTACATTGCCCTGCCTCTCATTCACATGTTGAAAATAAGTCCTCTCTGCCTCCCTTCCTCTCTCTAAGCACTTTGTGCATTGATAGATGGATGAAGTGATTTAAATATAAATGTACATAAGATTATGCTATCTGCTTACAACCATCTAATGGCTTTCATTAGAGGGAAAGCCAAAATTCCCAACAGTTCTGTCTTAGGTGCCTTGGAATAAATTGAGACGTGCCTCCTCTCTTCAGACTTTCGGGTAACTTTTAGCACCATCTGCCTCGTCATCCATTTCTGTTGTTTGTTCTCTGCTTCCCACCACTGGAAGGTCCCCTTTTCTATGGGCTGTTTGGGTGGCTGCTCGGTCCCCAACCCGTGGAGCAGCTCTTCCTCAGAGTGCTTTTGCAAAAGCAGTTGTGTATGTTGTGTGAGTGAGTGAACAAAGATGCTAGAAACGGAGGAATATGTATCAACAGGTGGCCTGTGACCTCCCGGGATGGAGGTTGTACAGAAAGTGTTCATATAATTCATTCATTAATTGCAGAACACATTCCTGACCTGTGTAGTGGGCGCATGAATTCATTTCTCTGGGCTTCAGTTTCTTCGTCTGAAAAATGGGGACAGTAATTGTCCTAGCCTCACAGGATAATTGCAAGGCTTTAATAGTTAATACTGCAAAGCTGTAAGTCACGAGGTTCAGTGAGAAGAGCCAACTTAATGGATTTTAACATCTTTATTCCTTTTCTGTTTATTTTGAAGTTTTCTGTCAGGGACATGCATTCCCTTTATGATCAGAAAGATCATATGCTGTTATATTTAAAGAATGTTGCCAAAGAGACTGGTTCTGGGACCCATTTGCACCAGGGAACTTTGTCACCAAAGATACAACAAGATGTGGATGGACCAGAGCTCCTGAGTCCCCTGCCGCTCCCCTCATGACAAGATGGCAGATGTATCACAGCTATAGTCTGCATTTCCTGCACCATGACATTCACCTTATCATTCCGTTTCCCCATGCATAAGTTTTTAAATTTAATTTATTTTTAATTGGAGGATAATTATGTTGTTATAATAATGTTGTTTGCATTACTGTGTTGGTTTCTACTATCAGCCTTAGGTGTATGTATGGCTCCTCCCTCTTGCCCCTCCCTCCCACCTCCCACCCCATCCTACCCCTTTAGGTTGTCAGAGCACAGATTGGAGCTCCCTGCTTCATACAGCACATTTCTACTGGCTATCTAATGTTACATGTGGTGAGGTATGTTTCCATGCTACTCTCTCAGTTTGTCCCTCTCTCCTCCCCTCACTGTGTCCACACATCTGTTCTCTATGTGTCTGTCCCTATCGCTGCCCTACATATAGGTTCAACTTTCTAGATTCCATAAATATGCATTAATATATGATATTTGTTTTTCTCTTCCTTACGTACATCACTCTGTCTAATAGGCTCTAGGTTCATCCTCCTTATTAGAACTGAGTCAAATGTGTTCCTTTGTATGGCTGAGTAATATTCTATTATGTATATGTGCCACAATTTCTTTACCCATTCATCTGTCAATGAGCATCTAGGTTGCTTCCATGTCCTGGCTATTGTAAATACTGCTGTGATGAACACTGGGGTATGTGTGTCTTTTTCAATTATGGTTTCCTCAGGGTATATGCTGGAGGAGGAAATAGCAACCCACTCCAGTACTCTTGCCTGGAAAATCCCATGGATGGAGGAGCCTGGTAGGCTATATAGTCCGTGGAGTCGCGAAGAGTCAGACACGACTGAGCAACTTCACTTTCACTTTTCACTTTCATGCATTGGAGAAGGAAATGGCAACCCACTCCAGTGTTCTTGCCTGGAGAATCCCAGGGATGGGGGAGCCTGGTGGGCTGCCGTCTATGGGGTTGCACAGAGTCAGTCACGACTGAAGCGACTTAGCAGCAGCGGCAGCAGGGTATATGCCCAGTAATGGGGTTGTTGGGCCATATGATAGTTTTCTTCCTAGATTTTAAGAGGTCTCCATACTGTTCTCCATAGTGGGTATATCAACTTGCATTCCCATCAACAGTGTAAAAGTTTTAAAGAAACATTTATTATCCCTTTTAACCATCAAAACAATCCTGTCGGAACACTATACCTTTTTGGGGGGAGTTAATGTGAAACTTAACTGAATGTGAAATCTTGAGTCTCGTATTTTTGCCCCACATCAATCATATCACTAGAAGTGGCTGAAATAAATGCCAAGGGATCCAAGTTCAGTTCCAGTATTCCTGTGCGAGACTGCCTCTGAACTTTCAGCCACAACTTTTTCTGATAAATCTCTCCAGAGCTGTATCCAGACCTTGCAAAGTGGGATTCTGCTACAGACCAGTCCTGCTACAAACATCTTGAGCAGAGAACTCATTTGCTGCCAACATTGAGGTTTCCTGTTGATCACGTGTCTGATGGCATCTCTATATGGCTCCTTGGTGCCTTACACACGTATCTCCTGCCAGTCCCACTAGACCTTGAGCTCCTCAAGGTCAGCAACTGGCTTTTACACATCCCTGTGTCCTACATACCCACTACCATGCCTAGTACACAGTAGATTCTCAACTGAAGTGTGTTAAGGACTGAAATCAATGCATTTTTGAAAAATACATTCTCATATCTAAAGTTAAGTGAATTTCCACAGTATTATGATGCTGATACATTGTCCTATGACCACCCCCCCCCACATCAAACATCATAAATCTTAAGTCCTGATGAACAAAATGCAGGAGGAAAGTGGTAAGGAGACTAATGATTATTAAACTGTAACCAGCACTGGCAGGTGCTTGCCAGGAACTCAGCACATGTCACCACCACTGATCCTCACCCTGATTCTGTTCTTGTTTTTGCCTGACTGCATGGATGAGAACATAAGTCTAGAGAAATTATTTTCTCAGGTTCCTACATTTTATAATGAGAAGAGTAAACATTGTCTCAGCATTTACTCTGCAAGAATCACTGTTCTGAGTCTTAGAATATGGATTCTCTTGTTTAATTCTCTCATTAAAATTTAGGATAGGTAGTATCATTCTATCCATTCCACAAACAAGAATATTTAGGCACAGAGAATGTCAGTAAATAGGCAGATTAGATGGGAATAAATGGTAGGCCAGGATTAAAACCCAGTGACTTGATATTAAGGGCTTTCCAGGTGTTTCAGTGGTAAAGAACCCACCTGCCGATGCAGGAGATGCAGGAGACAGAGGTTTGATCCTTGGATTGGGAAGATCCCTTGGAGAAGGAAATGACAACCCACTCTGGTATTCATGGGCTTCCCTGGTGGTTTAGTAGTCAAGAATTCACAAGCCAATGCAGGGGACTCGAATTCTATCTCTGGGTCAGGAAGATTCCCTGGAGGAGGAAATGGCAACCACTCCAGTATTCTTGACTTAAAAATTCCGTGCACAGAAGAACCTGGTGGGCTATAGTCCATGGGGGTCACAAAAATTTGGACACAACTAAGCAAATGAGCATGCATAATTTTGTTATCAAAAGTTATACTTTTAATGCTGACCCCTGACTTGGGAAGCTGGGCCAAACCCTGGTATATCAAACACAAAAGTCCATCCTCTCCCTCCAAAGTAGAGCTCCCTTTTTCTTCTCCTCTATAGATGACCCCACATAAGTTCAGAAACTCAATTAAAATGCTATGATGGCTCCAAAGGTAACATGCTGGATGTTATTTCCAAATCAAAAGATGACAAATGATAAATAAAATTAAAATAATACAGAAAATGATATGGGCCAGTTACCTGGTACAGAAGTATTGAGTAACATGATGAATAAATTAAAAATGCAAATCACATCTAAATAATTGTCCTGGATAATGAACAAGATTAATGCTCTTAAAATGTAAAGAGCATTGGTCAAGGCAGTAACTCATGAAAGATGTTCATAAAAATGAACACCTGATGATACATGGCATCACGCTGTGAAGGAAATGAGAAGGCTGGGGATGTGTCTGCAGGAGTTCAGGTTACCTGTACGTTTGATCACCTTGAAAACTCTCATGATACCGGAGGCCCCTTCGCTGTATTTGAGATGCATGCCTTTTCTAGTTGATCTTCCTATTTTTTCCTTTTTCTTATAAACTAGGGAAGGTAAAACCTTGACTTTCCTCTGAACTGTCACAAATGACATTTACTTTTTTCCCTGTGGAAACTACTCGAAATAATTAATATCCAAGAATATAATCTTTATACAACTACTTTGCTCCTAGAGAAATTCAAAGGTTAGAAAATGTCAAAAGGAATCTGGATTGATTTTGCCACCTGGGGTCAAATTTTCTATTCTCGTTATAAAAGTCAATTTTCATAAAGAATTCACCTACCATAACTTGGGAATATCCTAATTTCAATGGATAAAAAAAGCATATGGTTGTCTGTTTAAATTTTTATTTTAATATGGAGGGTCGACATTAAAAATTTATCCACTATTTTTATAAACTTCTGATCTTTCGTAGGAATAAGGTAAAAGCGAAGTCACTCAAGTGAATTTTAAAACACTGAGCCACTTTAAATTCGAGTCATACCTAAAATGCACCAAGTATGGGTAACAGAAGATTTATCAAAAGCAATCAGAAGGACTCCTTTTAGGGAACATGTTTCAAGAAGTTAACTTCTATGCAGTCAGAGCATTGTGAGTGATGATATCCTATAATCACCTAAAAATAGATACTTAAGGGCTATTTTCAAACTGTGGTGGAGGAAGGGAGAGATAGATAGTTAGATGGGTGAATGGGTGAGAGGGTGGGTAGATGGATAAATGGGCAGGTGGTGGATGGATGGGGAGGTGGGTGGGGAAGTGGTTAGGGGGATAAATGGATGAATGGATGGATAAGAAAATGAGGATAAGTAGATTCATTTCTTTGAGCAATACTTATATTAATACCTTGGTTAATTTGCATACTTCAGACCTTTAATTAGGAAAATGGAGAAAGAGAACCAATTTTGAAATAGAAGTAGAATATATAAAGTATTATATGTCTGTATGTTTACAGGACAACTCAACAAGAGTGATTTTTCCATGCATTCACACATGTGTGGATCTAATCGCACACCCAGGCAATAGATGAGGGTAGTTTTGATCATTATAAAGGGATGATAATGAGGTACCATTGTGTTTACCACATCTTGAAACAATCTTAACATCCTCAAAGTTCCTGCTTACTCAGCTTCCCTGCCCTTGCCATCCAGCTACAAGTGTTCTTTTCCTGTCCTCCTAATAAAGTCAATCAAATCAAACGGCATCTTTGTTTTAATACATGAGCACATCCAGGCTTAGATCTGACACCATCATTGACTGAAGCTTTCATGATGGTCCCTAGAGCGCTGTGAGATATCCCCCTGCCCTTGGACTTTGCCTCTGGTCACTCTCTCCTTGGCTTCCCACACGGTTTCAGTTGTAGGTGTCTCAAAAGGGGTTTCCTTGGTGGCTCACATGGTAAAGAATCCACCTGCCAATGTAGGAGACCTAGGTTTGATCCCTGGGTTGGGAAGATCCCCTGGAGGAGGAAATGGCAATCCACTCCAGTATGCTTGCCTGGAGAATCCCATGGACAGAGGAGCTTAGGGGGCTACAGTCCATGGGATCTCCAAGAGTTGGACACAACTGAGTGACTTTCACTTTCTTTTTGGCTGAGAAAAGTCTCCTCTAGGTAACCACAAGTGCTCTGGCTCTTTTCCTCTGGGTCTCTGCTCCCGTGTCCCCTTATCTAGATGGCCAGATCTTCCATCCATAACGAGATGTCTTGCATCCATCACCCTTGTCCTCCTTTCAAGGTGACGTCCTTGATTTTTTTTTTTTTTCAGTCCAGAGCTTTGTAAGCCTCCATGAAACCTGTCTGGCCGCTGTATTTAAAATCAGGACTGGATGGACATTTCTTATGACTCTTCATTTTTCTCTGTGACATTTAGTGCTGCCACACCTATTCCATGCATGCTGATTTTTGTCAGTGACCCATGTCCCCATGTCTCGGGAGTACTCTCTACTCATTCAGTGATGTGTCCCTGAAACCTGGAATGGACCCAGAGTGATTTCTGCCTCAAAAGAGTTGAGAGAATTTACTTTGGGAGGAGGGGTGAGACTAACCATTAGTTTTAGTAGAAATCAGCAGCTATCTGCACTGAAATTTGTTAGTGTTTCAGCTTCACAGATTCTTGGTTTTTCTTCATAAATCATCCCATCAGTATGAATTTTAAAAGAATTTCTTTATGTTCAGTATTTAAAACAACCTCCTATATATAAAGCTAAAAACAGACATTGATTTGAAACTACTTAATTTATATGAGTTTTTCCTTAAGCAGTGATAAGAGTGTTAAAAAGTTTATTAAAACTTCAGGTAAAAATTCTTAAGGTTTTGAAAATGTTTGCCTTGGACAGATGGCAGCTGTTTAAATTCCAGGGCTCTGGAGTCCGAGAGCGTGGTCAGCCCCCAGCCCTGCCTCCCTGTGGCATGGAATGATGGCCACAATAAGTTTAGTGAATATTGTCTCAAATAGATTAAAAAAAAAAAATAGTGTCCTCATTTTTGTGATGAGGACACTTAGGATTTACTCTCTTAATAATTTTTATATATAATATACAGCAACGTTAATTCTATTAATCATGTACATTATATCTCTGTCTGTATTGCTCTTATAACTGGAATTTTGTACCTTTTGACTGCCTTCATCCACCCTCCACCTCTGGCAACCACAAGTCTGATCTTTTTTTAGAGTTTGTTTGCTTTTCACATATTATTGACCTACAACAACATGTTAGCTCCTGTTAACAACCTAGTGATTCGATGCTTCTATACATTTCAAAATGGTGACCACAATATATCTGGTTATAATCTGTCACCATACAAAGACATTACATAGATATTGACTATGGTCCCCAAACTGTGTAATTCATACCTGTGGCTCATTTATTTTGCAACTGTAAGTTTGTACCTCTTAATATCCCTCACCTGTTTCTGTTTTTCCCCAAATGTGCTCTCAGAACATTTAAATATCAAAAAGAAATTATATATATATATGTAAAAATAAAAAGATCATCACATAGTCCAGTTGTTTTTAAACATGGCTGCTCATTAAAAACATATCTGGATCATTTGGAGACAAAAATAGAAATACCTAGGTATTTGTATTTTTCAAAAAATAATGCTGATATGCATCTGATTTTAAAAAGTGATTACAAGTTTTTCTATTAAATGGTAGTATCTAGTTTGTTTCACTTCTATTTCATATTCAATGCTCCCATTTCATTTAGTTTGTTTTCCAGTTTTTCCATCTCTTCTTCTTTTTTTAATATAAATTTATTTATTTTAATTGGAGGTTAATTACTTTACAATATTGTATTGGTTTTGCCATACTCAAGCTTTTATAAAGCATAGTAGAAAAGTTTTTGTATACATATATATATAAATAACATGCATTATATATATATTTTAGGCAACTTATGAATTTTTGCCTACTAAAACATTTATGACATTTTGATTCCACTTGTTTGACTTAGTATGAATAGAATGCTACATTTCTAATTAAAAGAATGCAGCAATTAGCAAAGGTTTACTGTATAGCACAGGGAACTGTACTCAATATCTTATAATAACCTATAATGGAAAATAATTTCAGAAATTATATATGTATATATGTGCAACTGAATCACTTTTCTCTGCACCTGAAATATTGTGTCAACCATAGTTCAATAAAATGTATATATTAAGAAAAAAATTGTTAAAGAAACTATTTTAGGTTATTTGCTGTTTTATTGATAGTTAGGCACTTTTAAAGGAAGGATGTGGGATAGTACAGAATTTTCTTACCATGACATGCAAAGGGGAAGAGCGCTTACGTTCAATGTAAAAGCAATCAGACGAACCACCTAAAATCAGAGCTCCCAACAGATAAATTGCAGACAACTGGCCAACTCAAGCAGTAAGGATTCTTGATGATAGAAAGCATTTCTTGCTTACAAACAGAAGTCAGATGAAGAACAGAGAGCTTAAATATGGACATAACTCAAAAAGAAGAACAGGAGGGTCAATTCCAGAAAAAGAACAATTATTTTGTAAAGATCCAGGTGTCAGGAAGAACAAGTGACTGTGTGTCTGGTCAAGCCTCTCTGGGGGGCAGTGTGGAGCCGGACCAGAGAGTGACTGAGAAGTGGCCTGAGGCCTTTGGAAGGAATCTTTAAGGCTTATTTCATCCTCGTTGTGAGGCATCTTTTGAAAATAAACAGCACCCTCAGAGTTAAAACAATATACCTGTAATATAGAAAATGTTTCTTCAAAGAATTACTAGGGCCACTGGGGAATAAGAAATGGCAAGTCTGTTTCCATAATCTTTATTGCCTCTTGGAACTCTGTTTCTAGGTGCATAAAGGGTCTTAGCTTTGTTCTCCCATCATAAAGGGGAGAATGAGGGGTACCAGAGGAATAGGTGGCCAAGGGACATCCTAATACTCTGATTTTTTTTTATAGTAAAAGAAAGATTTTCTTGAAGAAGAAAGGGGAGTTATGAAGGTTGCTGTGAACAATCTTTCCACACTTAAAAAAAAAAAAAACATGCATACAACACTCTTAAAGCTCTTTTGTGTCTAAAGGGCTAAAAAGCTCAGAAATTTACCTCGCACATTTCTTGTCCAGTCAGATTATGGTTTAAGTAGGAGCCGATGTAAAGTTACCATTGACGGAAGTGGCCACCAGTCTCGGAGGATCAGGATGGAGTCTTTGACAAACTCAGCAACCGAGTAGTAAGAAGATCCCTGTGCCTTCAAAAGGCTTTGAAAGGGTTCAAAACTTCTGACTCAGTGTTCTTCCTAATCCACACATGCAAATATTAGAACTTGGAGTGAAATTTTTCCCAGCATAATTCATATTCCATAGTAAAAGCTATTCGCGGCCACCAAGAATCCCCACTGTGTTCTGTAATCCATACAGCAATCCATTGATAAATGACAAACTCCAGCATGCAGTCCCTTGGGGGCTTTCCTGGTGGTCTAGTGGTTAAGAATCTGCCTGCCAATGCAGGGACATGGGTGTGATCCCTGATCCGGGATCCCACATGCCTGGGGGCAGCTAAGCATGTGCACCACAACTCCTGAAGCCAACGAGACCTAGAGCCCGTGCTCAGCAATGAGAGGCCATTGCGCTGAGTGCGCTGCAACCCCTGCTTGCCACAACTAGAGAAAGCCCGCACAGCAGTGAAGACGCAGCACGGCAAAAAGGAAATACCTAAATAAAATAAAATACACTAAACAATTCAGTGCCTTAAAACGATTGCTATTGATTTGGCTTGTGCTCCTCCTGTGGGCTGGCAGTTTAGTTGGGCTCAGCCGGGCTCAGTGACGAGTCTGGGATCAGTGCTGGTCAGGAAGGAGGCTCTGCTTTTGAGGTTGGCCAGTCGTATGTCGGGGTGACAGAGGGACCTGGGCCCACTGTCTTGTCATCCAGGCAACCATCCTGGTTGTGCGCTGGCCTCTCGGCAGAGCTCACACATGTGCTCAGGACCCGGCTCCCTGCTGTCACAGGGTGACCTCCACCGAGTTCCATAGGTCAGTGTAGATGCACGGTCACCTCTGTGGTTCTCTCCAAACTGCCCCCAAGTCAGGTCAGCCGGGTTCCTGCTGCTGCTCGACTTGTCCTCATTGTTTCCGATGCTCTAGATCCCACTTGCCTGCCATGCTGACTCTTAACCTGAGCCTCTCCTGGAAGATGTCTCATCTCCTCTTTGGCTGGCAAAGGAAGGGCAATGGAAGGATCCTGTTTAATGTTCTCATCAGGTCATCACAAGAACAGAGTTCCTAGTGCTGGGATTCCCATCAGCCTGAATTAGCCAAGCAGGAGTAGGTGAAATTGTTTTGAGGCAGTCATGCTTCTCTGGAAAGTGTGTCGTTTGCTGAGTCACACACACCCACCCTCCCCTTTGCACTCAAGTCTCTCCTGAAAAAGCCTGGCCCCTGCCAACTGCCCAGAGGGCTGTGGGTGAGCTACAGCTGACCCTCAGGGAATGGCAGCTCTGCACTGGGGGATCCTTTTCCAGCTTAGGTGTTGATGGCGTCCCTTTAAGGCCGGGATCCCCCAGAAACAGACCCCATGACAAGGAATTGTGGACAAACAGCTGATTTCAGAGGCAGTGTCGGAAAATATCCTATGGAATTGGGGAAGGGAGACAGGCAATGGGAGCAGTCAATAAACCAGTGCTGTCCAACAGGACTGCCCTTTGTAGAGGGGCTCAGACCCACCTGGGAACCCTAAGAGACCTGGCTGAGCATGCTTCCAAGTGATCGGACCTGAGGCTCGAGAAGCCTTGTGTCTAGACTGAGGACTGCTCTTGGGGACTCTGAGCCCCAGCACTCCCTGTCTTGTTTGCTGGCTGGGGAAGCCTGCAGGTGGGGGTGCAGGTGTTTCTAGCAGGCCTGCTCTTGGGTGGAGTTAGAAAAGGGTGGGTGGGTCTCAAGGCATCAGATGAATTTTGTGAGGCCACACACCCAGAAACAGAATCTGTCTGATTTTAGAGTCCTTGTACATTTTCACTGGACGAGGCACCATTCCATCCAGAGAACATGTACTCCTCAGAAAGGAAAAGAAGACCAGAGTAGCAGAGAGTGTTGGGGAAGGGCAGTGAGCACGAAGGGCTGACGGCTGGGGAGTGGACTAGCTGGACATCGCAGAAATGGAGAGCAAGGTGGCAACAGGAGTGAAGAAGAAATGGTGATCAATGAGTAGTTGGAATGCTGAAGACAAGACACTGGTATTTCCTCTGTGCACAGAAGGCCTGGTGATGAAAGCCAAACTCACTCTGAAAAGTTATTGTTTTAATATCATAGCAAAGCACCAATAACATCCAGAGAGGACTTATCAGTAATGGATAATTGTGCTTCTTACCCAGATAATGTTTGTTTCATGTTGGTTTGGGGCCTGTAACACAAAGCTGTGCATTCTGTGATGCATGATGATGGTGGTATGTGCATGGCCCCCCACCCCCTACACTACTCATCTCCATCGGCATCTGTTTTCATCTGGTCCTAATCACACCCCTGCCCACTGCTGGACATAAAAGGGGGAGCCGTGCCCTGTGTCCCGAACCCTGGAGACACCGCATCCCTCTTCGTTCAGTTTCTTGTTCCCAGGTTTATTTATTTGATACTCTGTTTTATTTTCTATATGCTAAGTTGTGTCCGACTCTATTGCAACCCCAGGGACTGTACTCTATGAAATAAATATATTACAAATAAAGATCTGCTTTAAAAAAAGGTATTTAAAAATACAAGTGTGTGTGTGTGTGTGTGTGTGTATGTATGTGTATGCACTCAGTCACTCAGTCATGTCCGAATCTTTGTGACCCTTTGGACCATAGCCATTAGGCTCCTCTGTCCATGGGATTTTTCAGGCAAGAATACTGGAACAGGTTGCTATTTCCTCCTCCAGAGGATCTTTCCAACCCAGGCATCGAACCCTCTTGTGTCTCATGTCCCCTACATTGGCAGGTGGATTCCTTACCACTGTGACACCTGGGAAGCCCCAAAACACAAGTAGTGCATAAATATTTATTTATACATTTATAATACTTTTCAGAGCCCTCTCTAGCATATAATTGGTATTGACGTCATGTGATTCAAAGAGAATGTATTTAAATTTCACAGGCATGTGCATTTTAACATAATGAATTTATTTCAAAAATTACCTTTCCACTTCTCTGCTACTGCTAAGTCACTTCAGTCGTGTCCGACTCTGTGGACCCCATAGACGGCAGCCCACCAGGCTCCCCCGTCCCTGGCATTCTCCAGGCAAGAACACTGGAGTGGGTTACCATTTCCTTCTCCAATGTGTGAAAGTGAAAAGTGAAAGTGAAGTCGCTCAGTCGTGTCTGACTCTTAGCGACCCCATGGACTGCAGCCTACCAGGCTCCTCTGTCCATGGGATTTTCCAGGCAAGAGTACTGGAGTGGGGTGCCATTGCCTTCTCCATCCATTTCTCTAACCAGTTGTATAAAAAGCATCCCCTGACTCTTGAGAGTCCCTTGGACTGCAAGAAGATCCAACCAGTCCATTCTGAAGAAGATCAGCCCTGGGATTTCTTTGGAAGGAATGATGCTAAAGCTGAAACTCCAGTACTTTGGCCACCTCATGCTAAGAGTTGACTCATTGGAAAAGACTCTGATGCTGGGAGGGATTGGGGGCAGGAGGAGAAGGGAACGACAGAGGATGAGATGGCTGGATGGCATCACTGATTCAATGGACGTGAGTCTGAGTGAACTCCGGGGGTTGGTGATGGACAGGGAGGCCTGGCATGCTGCGATTCATGGGGTCGCAAAGAGTCGGACACGACTGAGAGACTGATCTGATCTGATCTGAGCCTGTATCACCTTTCACCAGAAAACTCAACCAAAAAATGAATGAATTTGTTTGCTAGTTCAGATTCTTTGCTTAGCTAACATCTTATACCAAGAGTTTGTACTGATTGTTAGTCACACACAGAGACACATACAGATGAAAAATCTTAACTCTAGATAAAAATGCTTATATATGCATAGAAACACTTAAAGTTATATGTAATATTACTTTTTCCATTATGCAAGCTTCGAAAAAGTATCTTATATTTTGAGTTCTTTATGAATCAAACCAGAAAAAAGATTGCTCTGTGCAATCTAAAGATAAACTGACTTGCCCTTCAGTGTTCATTGTTCATTGAGTGTTATCTTTTTGTTGATTTACTGACTTCATGCTCATGTGACAATTAGACTTGGATTCTGCCCTCCAAACCCTGATTACCCGGCTATCCCTAACTTGGGCGGCTGAGTGGCAATATGTATGGAGAACAGATGAAAGAAAACAAGGGCATTTCTCCACTGCCAGCTACTGGCATCTGAGTCCTAGGAGCCCTTGCCCAAACACACTCTTCAGATACAGAATTTTAATGCTTTCCTAAAGCAAAATGCGTTTACTCATGATCAACGCTAGAAGTCAGCTCTTTCCTTTTCAAGGGAAAATGACTGTCATGTGCCAGCAAGGGTTCCTGAACTGCAGTTTGAAAAGACTTACCACATAGGACTCTCCGCTTTCTAAACGGAGGCACTGGAACCCAAAGTGATAACGTGACTTAGATTTAGTTATCGATATTTATTGTTTTCAAAGGGGAAAATCAAATTAATGAAAGCATTGAAAATGACATCGCGTTCTTATGAAATACATTTTGTAGGATTGGTGCTTGATGATAGCGAACATCAAATCTGACTTCCCTGTCCAGCAAAATGAATTGTAATCAAGTGGAACAAATTGCATTGCTCTCCTCTCTTCTCACTGATTTAGGTTAGCATGTGGTCACGGGGCTGTGATAGGCTTTGTTCGCCCAGCTCTGATCTGCACTCCAGCTCGACACCAGCTTTCTCTCTGCTCACTGACGAGCATTGTGAGTGTGTGCTAAGTCACTTCAGTCGTGTCCGACTCTTTGTGACCCCATGGACTGTAGCCCGCCAGGCTCCTCTGTCCATGGGATTCTCCAGGCAAGAGTACTGGAGTGGGTTGCCATTTCCTCCTCCAGGGGACCTTCCTGACCGAGAGATCGAGCCTGCATCTCCCGTGGCTCCTGCATTGCTGGCCGGTTCATTACTACTGAGCCACCAGGGAAATATTGCCTTGCTTTAATCCAGAGTTCCAGCTCCCACTTCATTTCAATAAACACGTCCCCGTGGAGAGGACACACTGTATGCCTAGTTTTGTTCTAGAAGAGGGAAGGGTTTCTCAGCCTCAACACTGTAGAGGTTTTGGGCTGGATGATCCTTTGTTCTGGGGGGAGAGGAGGGCTGTCCTGTGATTTTAGGACACCACGCAGCACCCCTGGCCTCTACCCACTAGATGTCAGTATCATCCACTCTCCCACTTCCAGTCATGACTAAAAGTAGCCCCAAATATTTACCAAATATCCTCTGAAGGGCAAAATCGCCCCCAGTCAAAAACCACTCTTCTAGATGCAGTCGGGATTGAAGCTGATTCTGGAGTCTCTTGCAATCTGATTTTATTAGAGTCTGTTAGAAGCTAACAGAGCCCATTTCAGTTTGGTTAGCACGTGCTAACTCAAATGTCATTATGTGCAATGCTTTATATACACATGATATACTCTTTCATCTATTTTCAGTTCAGTGTTGGTGTCCCCCACCTCCTCAGGAGCCTGTAAAAGTATAAACATTCATAAGGCTTTTACATTTTTGTTAGCAGTGTTAGATTTTGAAACACTTTCATAGAAAATGTATTTGCTGGAACCTAGTGACATCCATTTAGCTTTACAAACACACACACACACACACACACACATATATGGTTGCAGTTCATTGTAGCTGTGTTCATGCTCAGTAGCATCTAACTCTTTGTGATCCCATGGGCTGTAGCCCACCAGGTTCCTCTATCCATGAAAATTCTTCAGACAAGAAGACTGGAGTAGGCTGCCATTTCCTTCTCCAGGGGATCTTTCTGACCCAGGTATCCTGACCCACGTGGATCCTCCCACGTGGACCCTTTACCACCATGCCACCAGGGAAGCCCATGTATACATACATACATACATATATATATATACACACACACACACATATATATATATATATATAATATATACATACATACACACAGTTGCTTCAATCGTGTCTGACTCTTTGTGACACTATGACTGTACCTGCCAAGCTCCTCTCTCATGGGACTCTCCAGGCAAGAATATTGGAGTGAGTTGCCATGCCCTCCTCTGAGGGATCTTCCCGACCCAGGGATCGAATCTAAGTCTCCTGCATCTCCTGCATTGGAGTTGGATTCTTTTCCATTGAGCCACTGGAGAAGCCCATATAGAGAGAGAGGAGGAGAGAGAGAATTATTTTAAGAATTAGCTCATGTGATCATGGGACTGACAAGTCAAACAGGATTTGTAATTACAGTCTTTTTAAAAAAAATTTAGGTGCATTTTTTAAAAAACACTTATTTATTTGGCTTCACTGGGTCTTAGTTGCAGCATGTGGGATCTAGTTCTCGACCAGGGATTGAACCCCGGCCCCCTGCACTGGGAGCATGGAGTCTTAGCCACTGGACCAGCAGGGAAGTCCCTATGCTACAGTCTTAAGTAAGAATTTCTTCTCTGGGTAACTCAATGTTTTTTCTAAAAGCCTTCAACTGACTAGATAAAATCCACCTATCGCATCAAGGATGCTCTCCTTACAATTAAGTCAACTGTAAATGTTCGTCACATCTACAAAACACCTTCACAGCAACCTCTGGATTCGCATTTGATGAAGAAACTGGGTACTGGAGTCTGGGCACACTGGCATAAAACTAACCACCACATATAGACACATATCTAGGAGGGATAAAATGAGAAGCAACCAGAACATAGTCTTGAATTATCAGATTCATAAATAGCATGATGCATGGATTTTCTTCCTAAAATTTGATGATGTATCCTCTCATAGACATTTTAGGAGGTGATGGTATGTAGTTAAGGGCGCAGCTTCAACACACATGAAATGCTCTGCAAGGCTGTGTAACCACCTGGCTGCCCCAGGTCAGCTGATGACTGACCTCATTGTGCCTCATTCATGACTCGGGCCTCTGGCGTGTCTTGCAAATGGTCAGACACCAGGGTGATGTCCTTCCGTGCTGTGGGTTCGCTAGAATGCACACACAGGGATTCCTACTGAATTGGAGAGCCTGTTGTTCACACCATATTCAGTAACACCACTGTTGCGGTTCTACACCCCTCCCTGGGTCTCTGCATGATGGGTGTGCCCTCTCTCTGCATGAAGTACTAGAATCTCTGGGAACCAAGCAGAGTTCATCAGCCCAGGGCTGGGCCAGCAAAGCGTGGGGCCCAGAGGCCAGGCCTGACTGAAAGCTGAGGCTTGGACCATGTGATGTGCATGACCAAGCAGGTGATAATTTAAGGTGAGGCCAGTGGGCTGGACCGAGGCCAAAAGCAGGATCAGGCTGGTAGCTACAACTCCCCAGTGACAGGGGCTAGAGGCCAGGCCCCGTGGCAGGAATAGCAGGCCTCAGACCAGCCTCCTCCTGTCTCAGAACTAAGCTTGGGCCAGCGCAGGCCTGCAGGCCCAGAGAGGCACCAGGGAACCTCAATGCAGGGCACACGGAGGTCACCTTGGTTCCTTTCTAGGCCCTTAGTTATGTGCTGTTCTTACACTCCAGGCCCTATTTTCTTGTGTTTAAGTTGTGATATTTTTGTTCAGGTATCCTGCAGAATGGGCTCATAATTAGGGCCCATTAAGACTGAGAACAGAACATTAGCCTCCACGGGTTCAGCGATCATCTGAGTGAAATGTCAGTGGAGGAACCAGACCCCTAAGGAGGTTACATGGCAGCCCTGCGAACACTGGTTTGAGGCTGGAAGAAAAAACAAGGCACTTTGATTAGCTACTGTCTAATGAAACAAAGAAAGGGGGAGATTTGGACTAAAAAGGCAGTAATGGATGTGTCAATGTGGAAAAGCCGGCTGGACTTCGGCGCTGTAGGGCGCTGCCTGCCGAGGCCCCCATCTCTGTTTTCTTCCTGGAGCGAGTGTTTCTTTCCTTTCTGACCCCTGCCTGATCGCAGATGGAGATGCATTTTGACAGAACCAGGAAGAGTTGTTCTATTTCCATGGTAACGTCAATTCCCATTCTGCAGGTGTATCGGCGGCCACTTAGGCCACTGACTAAATGAAGGCTCCTGAAGGTTCTGTGCGTTTCCGTGCCTGGCCAAAAATAACTTGGCGTCCACCGTTTCTCCCAGCTCCATGGAGAGAGGCATTAACCTAGGATGCCAACTGTCAGCTCCATTCCTGTCTTCCTGGTAAAGAGGAAGAACCAGGCACTGGGAGCGTGGGGGGAGGGGCGCCAGCCGGGGGGCTGCCGCGCTGTCTCCATGGTCTCCGGAACTGCTGAATGGAACATGAAATATATTCTAAATTGTTCACCCCAGGGGCACCAGATAATTTGTATTTCAGCACAAGTATTATAATTACGTAGTTTAGAGTTAGAATTAATTAGCATTTGGGAAAGTAGTGATAAAACCAAGCAGTTATTAAAAAATTAATTTTAATAGAAGTCAGTTTGGAGAGTCTTGCTTTTCTTTTGTAAGATTTTTTTTTCTCTCTTTTTGACAGTGAGGGGAGATGAAAGGATAATACAATTCAGTGATCCTGTAATCAGCCTAAAAACGATAACCAGCTTTATCACTGGGTGTTTCCACTGGGTGTTAAAAAATCCAAATCAACAATGTACATGCCAAGCACTTTTCAAAATAAACCCAGGATTAGGGCAGTGTTTGAGGGTTTTCTGTGGCAGAAAAAATATTCATGTTCAAAAAAATGACCGTGTTGCCAAATATATGGGTCTTGTCAACGTTATTGATGTTAAATATAGTCAACAATAGCTTCATCTATTTCTCTAGACCCATGGGGCACTTAAGAGTCATTAGACATGACTTGAAGCATAATTGGTTTTTTTTTTTGTTTGTTTACATACACTTTTTTGGGGGTGGGGGCTGCACAATGTGACAGGAAAGATCTTAGCTCCCTGACCAGGGATTGAACCTGTGCCCCCGTCTTTTGAAGCATGGGGTCTTAATCACTGGACCTCCAGAGAAGTTCCTGAAGCATAATTTTTAAAGTCAGCAAACACTCTGTATGTGTGTCCTAGTTGTGAGGAGAGCCTGGAAATAAGCAAGACACTCGTAGCCCTCATGAAGCTCTTTCTCTGTTTAGTTCCTTGCAGTGACAAGTCGGAGAAGACTATACAATTAAGGAAAAGTATTTTAACCTGTGATTGGAGTTTTGTGACACTACCATTTATAAGTTATTCAACTCAAAGGCATTCACAGTTGAATCTGAATTTTCTAAAATTGGCCATTGTCCCGTAATACGTAAAAGTCTGTCTTTATTCTTAGAAGATAATGTTAAATATTTAGGGGCAAAGGCACATCATCTATGTGACTTACTTTTAAATTGTAGAACAGCTGCAAAAACAGTAATGTTTGTTATTAGAGAGAGAAAAAGAGGAAGTGATGCAGACCAAGAGGCACCTTCTTATCCAGTGGCAGGGCTCCGTGAGAGGTATGCCACATATGAAACTATTATTTTTTTGTGTTTCTTTGTGTTTTTTCAAAATCATAAGTTGAAAAGTAATGGAGTATATAGCTAACGAAATGATCATTTAAAAAATAACAGACATAGAGAATAGATTAATGGACATGGGGAGAGGGGAGGAGAAGCTGAGATGTATGGAAAGAGTAACATGGAAACTTACATTACCAGGAAACTCAAACTGGATCTTTGTATCAATCTAGAGGGGTGGGTTGGGGAGGGACATGGGAGGGAGGTTTAAAAGGGAGGGGATATATATATATACCTATGGCTGATTCATATTGAGGTTTGACAGAAAACAGCAAAATTCTGTAAAGCAATTATCCTTCAATTAAAAAATAAATTAAAAAAATTTGAAACACCATTAAAAACTGTTGCTTTAGAAATGGTATTACTTGCAATCATTTGATATTTTCAGAGAAGGTTATTTCCTATTTCAGAATGGTAGAACAGTTTCTGCTGTATTATATGAGAACTAGGAGAGGGATGCAATTGTTAAGTATTGAAATTCTAGATTTTAGTAAAGTCTGAGAACTCACTCTTTAAGGAAAAAATACCAATAAATTCAGCACATGGCCCCTTCTTAAAAACACTCTTTCATCCTTCTTCCCGTCCCTTCACAAGCCATGTATGCACCACTGTTCTGGAATCAGATGACCAAGTGACTCACTGGACATCTTTTCACTGAGATCGTAGCTATTCCCCTCAGAGGGCTCAGGGAGAAGGACACCTGGGGTTTGATAAGCCCTATCCGTCAACCCATTTAGGGATGGTTTAATAACCACTGGTACTAAACACACATCACATGTTTACATCACATTTCCTAGTACAAGAGAGAAAAAATGAAAGCAAATTGCTCTCAAGCCCCTTGGGTACCTTATAAAGAAAAAAAAAAAAAAAAACTGCTTTCATATTCAACTCAATGTTGGTAATTTTTCATCTTCTTTACAGTGTTAGAAAGTGCCACAGAGTATTAGAATATGTACTGGTGCAACCTGGACTGTCTTGACTGTTGTTTATTGAAATCTCTACCAGTTTTATGCAATGTCAAGAGGAGAAAACAAACACTCAGAAATGCCACGCCGTTTTAAGCTCTGATTTTCTGATTAGGTTGGAGCCTGTGACATTTTCTTAACGAATTCAGTGTTCTATCAACGAGCTATGGTTTAAGAGGAGTAAGTGTGAGGTGGTCAAATTAATGAGACAACCGCGTTCACTTTCGTTGTGATGGTGAAGCCCTGCACTGCTACCTGAGTCTGTGACGCCATAGGTGGGAGGAAGGCGATTTGGGAATTGTAAATAGCGCAGGCAGGATTGCGGTGAAGGCAGAGAGCTCTCAGATGGCCCTCCAGGAGTGAGGAGTAAGGTTGACCATGTTTGTTGGATTTTCTTTGTACTTGCCACTGTTTCTCAGATCATTTCAGAAGGGTTGCTTTTATTTTTTCAAAGGCATTTTTTTTTTTTTAAAGAAAAACGCGTGCCTGCTGGCTCGTGCCCAGCTGACGCCTGTCTTTGCTTACACACTTGTTCCCGGGTTGCCATATGGATTCTGTACACAGGCTCTTACGGCTTGGTTACCTCACAGTTTTGAGACTAAAGCCTCCAGAATTTATGGACTGTCTTTCTGTTTCCTCTTCCAATCTGTGATCTGGTTCCTGGAGAACAGTCTGAATATTTTTGAGTGTACTTATGTTTTCTTCATTGTTACACACATTTTATGATTTTTAAATTCTACTTTTAAATATGCTATTTCTCTTGTATTATCTCTATTTTTTTCAACACACATATGCCTGTTTTCGGTCCTTAGATTGTTATTTGTTTCTAAGATGGATTTAATTCCCTTAACCACAGTGGTTCCTGCACTCTGATGTCACTAGCCTGCATATGTGTTTGGGGGCAGCAATTTGACTCCTGTCTCGACAAGGTGTCCTGAGGCAAACTGCATCTTAGAGACGGTGTGTTATCTGAGTGAGAAGTCCTCACTGTTTCCTCCAATGCTCCATGTTCTTTGTTGTTGAGAATTACACCTCTCTGCACAAGATGGATTTTAGTAGTATTAATGGCAGAGAGAAGAATAGACAAAGAGAGAAAGTGAGCTGGGTAAAGTAGAGAAGGATGCCAGGAAGACGGACAGGAGTGAGAGATAAAAGGAAGAGGTGGTGAGACAAAAATAGAAGAGAGGAACTTGGGAACAATTCATGCTTATTAGAAGTTTTGGAGGAAGTGGGCAAGCACGGGGGAGGCTGGAGGCTCTCGGGTCCCTTCCCTGCTGGTCTGAGAGCGGCCATCAGGACTGCGTTTGTGGTGCCAATGGGTGTAATGGACAGATGCTACCCAAGCATGAACAGGGAGGTTAGGGCACTATTTCTCCTAAAATGTGTAGCTGTAAAATAGTACAAATTCAGTTGACCAAGATGAAATATGGGGGCTTCCCTGGTGGTCCAGTGGCTAGGACTCTTGCTCCAAATACAGGGGTCCTGGATTCTATACCTGGTCAGGGAACTAGATCCCACACTTGGTGTTGTTCAGTCACTTAGTCGTGTCCAACTCTTTGTGACCCCATGGACTGCACCATGCCAGGCTTCCCTGTCCTTCACCATTTCCTGGAGTTTGCTCAAACTCATGTCCATCGAATCAATGCTACTTGCTGCAACTAAAAGATCCTATGTGCTGAAACTAAGATCTGGTACAGCCAAATAAATATATATTGTTTTTAAGTTTAAAAAAAGATGAAATAGGCAGTGAGATTTAAGGATGATATGCAAAAGTACAGATTAACAAATGGATGACTGTTTCCATTTCTGATTAACCAAGTAGCCAGTAGCTGATGCTTCCCTAAAAATGTGCCATAATAGGAAACCTGAGATCTACTTGCCCTTGGTGGAGTAAGATGACCATGGAATTATGCAACTTGAAGTACATTATCCTCTCCCCATTGTCCTACAACTCTTGAAGGTCATTAGACTTCACCATCTCTGACAGCTGGGGCTCCGGAAGAGCATACCATGCACATATTTGCAACAGCTTACAGTAATAGACGTAAGATACAGAGTGACTAGTCTGTCTACATGCGTGGTGTCTCCCATGCACAGCAGGTAGCCACACTGAGCAGGTGTTACTCTTTGTGAAATGATAGAAATGAAGAGAAATAGACTCAGTCATTTTTATAAGAGCAGAATTCGTTCAAGATAGAATGGATGCATGAGTTTCTTCTCATCTGTGATCACTGGATCAAGTTTCATTGGAAGGAGAACTGTTAGGTTGATGCTCTTGTCCAAACGCATAGTTTCTTATTGCAAAACTTTGTGACCTGCTCGCCTCCCTCTTCTCATTGCAGAGAACACCTTTCTGTATGCAAGTCTTTTCCTCAGAAACTAGACTTCAAATCTGGTACCTTTTATTTATTTAAAAATAATTTATGGAGATATAGTTGATTTCCAGAGTGTTAGTTTCAGGTGTACAGCAAAGTGATTCAGTTTATATATATATATATATATATATATATATATATATATATATCTCATATTCTTTCCCCTTTTCAGTTCAGTTCAGTTCAGTCGCTCAGACTCTTTGTGACCCCATGAATTGCAGCACGCCAGGCCTCCCTGTCCATCACCAACTCCCGGATTTCACCCAAACTCATGTCCATAAAGTTGGTAATGCCATCCAGCCATCTCATCCTCTGTCGTCTCCTTCTCCTCCTGCCCCAATCCCTTCCAGCATCAGACAGAGTCTTTTCCAATGAGTCAACTCTTCACATGAGGTGGCCAAAGTATTGGAGTTTCAGCTTTAGCATTAGTCCTCCCAAAGAACACCCAGGACTGATCTCCTTTAGGATGGACTGGTTGGATCTCCTTGCAGTCCAAGGGACTCTCAAGAGTCTTCTCCAACACCACAGTTCAAAAGCATCAATTCTTCTGTGCTCAACTTTCTTTATACTCCAAATCTCACATCCATACCTGACCACTGGAAAAACCATAGCCTTGACTAGACAAACCTTTGTTGGCAAAGTAATGTCTCTGCTTTTCAATATGCTATCTAGGTTGGTCATAACTTTCCTTCCAAGGAGTAAACATCTTTTAATTTCATGGCTGCAATCACCATCTGCAGTGATTTTGGAGTCCAAAAAATAAAGTCTGATACTGTTTCCACTGTTTCCCCATCTATTTGCCATGAAGTGATGGGACCAGATGCCATGATCTTCATTTTCTGAATGTTGAGCTTTAAGCCAACTTTTTCACTCTCCTCTTTCACTTTCATCAAGAGGCTTTTGAGTTCCTCTTTACTTTCTGCCATAAGGGTGGTGTCATCTGCATATCTGAGGTTATTGATATTTCTCCCGGCAATCTTGATTCCAGCTTGTGCTTCTTCCAGCCCAGCGTTTCTCATGATGTACTCTGCATATAAGTTAAATAAGCAGGGTGACAATATACAGCCTTGACGTACTCCTTTTCCTATTTGGAACCAGTCTGTTGTTCCATGTCCAGTTCTAACTGTTGCTTCCTGACCTGCATATAGATTTCTCAAGAGGCAGGTCAGGTGGTCTGATATTCCTATCTCTTTCAAAATTTTCCACAGTTTACTGTGATCCACACAGTCAAAGGCTTTGGCATAGTCAATAAAGCAGAAATAGATGTTTTTCTGGAACTCTCTTGGTTTTTCCATGATCCAGCAGATGTTGGCAATTTGATCTCTGGTTCCTCTGCCTTTTCCCCTTTTGCTGCTGCTAAGTCACTTCAGTCATGTCCAACTCTGTGTGACCCCATGGACTGCAGCCCACCAGGCTCCCCTGTCCCTGGGATTCTCCAGGAAAGCAATGGAGTGGGTTGCCATTGCCTTCTCCGGTGCAGGAAAGTGAAAAGTGAAAGTGAAGTCACTCAGTCGTGTCCGACTCTTAGCGACCCCATGGACTGCAGCCCACCAGGCTCCTCTGTCCATGGGATTTTCCAGGCAAGAGTACTGGAGTGGGGTGCCATTGCTTTCCCCTTTTAGGCTACTATAAATCCCAAGCTTCTAATCTTCTAATTCATCCCTCTTCCCCTTTCCCCTTTGGAAGCCATGTTTCTTTTCTTTGTCTGTGGGTCTATTTCTGTTATGTATATCAGTTCAGTTGGACCAGTTTAAAAAATTCCACATGTAAGTGATATCATGATATTTGGATTTCTCTCTCTGACTTTCCTTACTTAGTATAATAATCTCCAGGTTCATTCATGTTGCTGCAAATGGCATTACTTCATTTTTTATAGCTGAGTAATAGTCCATTATTATCTATAGACCACATCTTCTTTACCCATTCATCTGTCAGTCAGCGTCTTGGCTCCTGTAGATAATGCTGCTATGAATATTGGAGTGTATGTTTCTTTTCAAATTATGATTTTCTTCAGATTTATGCCCAAACCCTGAAGTTGGTGATGGGGATGCTAATGATTGGTGGTGAAGTGTGGCTTATTTTGTGGAAGTGCAAGATCATAATTTCATTCATTGAAGAATTATAAAATTCATAGACTCATGGAAATGTTTGTTGGCAACATTATGAAATTTTCCATTCTAGTTTTGCTTCGTAATGTACATATGAAAGTTTTAGAACCTCACAAAATGTGAAGATACTGTGCTTGGTCCTTATCCTTGCTTTTTAGTGTGATTTGATGTTATTATTTCATGGAGTCCTCACTAACCAGCTGCCGTATTGGAAGTGCTGCCTATTGCCCAGGTCCACTCTGGGTCAGGTCCTCCCTGTCAAGCTGAACCCTCTGAGTCACTAGAATCTGTCACAGGGGTGTCCCATGGCCTCTGGGAAACAAGGGGCAGGTCCCCACCTCTGAAGCGGGTGAAGTGAGATGCCGTGGCTGTTGTTCAGTCACTCAGTTGTATCTGACTCTTTGTGACCCCATGGACTGCAGCACACCGGGTTTCCCCATCCTACACTATCTCCTGGAGTTTGCACAAACTCACATCCATTGAGTTGGTGATGCCATCCAACCATCTCATCCTCTGTCACCACCACCTTCTTTTGCCTTCAACTTTCCTAGCATCAGCATCTTTTCCAATGAGTCAGCTCTTCCCATCAGGTGGTCAAAGGATTGGAGCTTCAGCATCAGCATCCGTCCTTCTGATGAATATTCAGGGTTGATTTCCTTTAGGATTGACTGGTTTGATCTCCCTGCAGTCCAGGGGACTCTCAAGAGTCTTCTCCAGCACCACAGTTCAAAAACATTCATCCCCTCAGAGTGAAAAATAAAAAATCTAATGCACTTAGTAGGCCTCAGCATGCTAGCAAGGATCTGCCTGTTATTTCTCCTCTTTAATGTCAAAGAGAGGCAGTTTTGGTAGAAGACCCTTTGATTATCAGGAGAGTCTGGAGAGATATGGCACAGGCATCAGGGGCTTGACCATCCATTCTCCTTTTAAACTCTGTTTGGTGAGGTTTTTTCTTGGAATCTATGGTTGCAAATGACTATGCTCTAGACAACTGAGTCCAGGGAAAGCTTTTCCCTTCCCTGTGTAGCACATAACTCCATTAGAGCCACATCAACTTCCAAAAACAGGCTGGATTTGGGGCACGTGGGCAGAAATGACTTTCTCAATAAGGACAAACCACAATTCCTAGAGGCAGTCATCAGGCAGCTCACTCATGTCAGGCCCTGACTTAGAGTTGTTTTTACTGTATTCTTGAGTCAGTAAACAAACTATTCTTCAGAAATGCTTTGTTTTGCCATCATTCTTCCTATCAAAATGTTTTTCTGCCCATCTAAATGTGAAACTATTTGGTTAGCATATTTTAATTTGATTTAAATCAACTTAATGTTTTGGATCTTTTTACCATTACTAGTTTGCATTTAGCTATTATAGAGTTTATTCTAATCATAGAAAGTCAACTTTGGGGGTGTTTTACCTTTCCTCTTGAGTTATAAATAGCATGTTCAGTAGGTAAAGAATCCTCCTGCAATGCAGGAGACCTAGAAGATGTGGGTTTGATCCCTGTTTGGAAAGATCCCCTGGAGGAGGAAATGGCAACCCACTCCAGTATTCTTGCCTGGGCAATCCCATGGGCAGAGGAACCTGGCAGGGTCTGTGGGGTCTCATAGAGTTGGACATGACTGAGGATGTATGCAAATTTCCATTTGAAGTGTGGATGAAGTGTAAAGCTCAACATATTCCATTTGATCAGTTTCATTATTTATTTTCCAAAAGTTACACAAGCAATGCTTCTGTGGTTTCACAAATAGAATAATTTACTCAATCATATAGTTAAGTACCCAAAGCTACCAATCTCCTTCCCTTCCTGATCCTGTGATCTGCATCCCATCACACTTCTCTGTACATCCACATTGAATATCATCGCTCAACTTGGAATTGTTTCACTTTAGCAAACAATACAAAACAAAATATAAAGTTTACTAATTTTTTCAAAACTGCACTTAGCAAATACCTGTTTCTGATCATAAAGTTCCAGGGATTGGTGCTTTTGTAGAGCAGCTATGTAAGCAGGCATCATCAAAACTCTAAAGAAGAGGTACTTCCCTAGTGGGCCAGCGTTTAAGACTGCCTTCTAATGCAGGGATGTGGGCTCAATCCCTGGTTGGGGGACTAAGATCCCACATGCCTCATGGCCAAAAAACCAAAACATAAAACATAAAAAAAATATATATATTGTAATAAATTCAATAAAGACCTTAGAAAATAGCCTACATCAAGAAAAAAAAAATCTGAAAAAACTCTGAAAGTGTGAGGAAGAAAGGAAAGGGTTGAGGGATACAGAGAAAGTTGCTACCTGAAGCTGTGCTTTGCACAGCTCTAACCATCTGTAAATGCAAGTTATTTTTAAAAATGGGAAAACGCATATCAGAGGTACATGAGTTAGCCTCTGTATAAAGACGGCAGCATATATGTAAATATGTGAATACTGTTTGCCATCCTTGATCATATAGAAGAGCTGCCTGTTTTAATGATGAATAAGACTATTTTCTGAAATCATTACCTGCTATTAATAATGGTTGCTATTATTTAAAAAAAAAAAACAGCAGTGTAACACCTTTGATAAAAATTATTTACATTTGTGGTTAATGTTTTAGTAACAGTAGGGTAAAATACATGTTTTGCTTCTTTGGTTACTACAAGGTCAACATTTTCCATATTATATTTGGGTTAATATTTTATCAATAATACATATTTTCCCTCTTGGACAGTTACCATTTCCTTTAGCTGTATCAACAGACTCGACACTTTGGTGAGCATACCTGGTATCAGGAATATGGAAAGGCCGACTTACTCTTCCTAATCTACTGTTTTCAGGCAGTCTTTGATTCTCGAATCCTGCTTACCACTTCTTATTTGAATTAAGCAGACTTTGAACCGCTTGGTTTTTCCAGTTAAGTGAGAGGGAGCAAATAAATGACCAAATAACCTGATTCTTTCATCTTTCCTTTAGAAAGTCCATGAGTCACCCGTTTCCATGGGCATTTTTCATGTTTATCAGGGAAGCCCAGGGCACTCGTGGGTTCTAGAACATGGTGTCAAACCTTCCAACCAAGAATCTCATTAGCTGGAATGCCCATTCTTTATTGCTTGTCTGAAAAATCAGACGCCGTAGGTGTTGCCACTGCCCAGTACACAGGAGCCTGGCTGTCGAAAATCACAGTGGATGAGAAGCCTTGACTGTGTTCATTTGTCTTGGAGATTAACAGTGTAGTTTATAAAATTGGTTACATATTTTTGAAATGCAAGCATGCAGTGCTTGAGTTACAAAGCTTTCTCAGTAAACCTTTAAAGAATCTTAAAAGAAGCAGTATTATATTATATAAGAAGCAGTATATTATATAGCAGTGTATTATATTATATAAGAAGCAGTATTATAAGAGTATTATATTCAATTGATACTTAACAGTGGATAATTTTGTATCTTATTTTTTAATGGTTCTTTGTATCATTTTAAACATTTTTCTGAATGAAAATGAGCCAAATATAGCTACTTTGCTCATTTCATAGACACTCTCTGATGACAGAGTGTTTGATAACAGACACAGAGTTATTGGCGAAGTGTTAGAAGCCAAGAATGCTGTTATCCCCACACACAGAAGCACTGGCTATGGGATTTTAAGTGAGGGGCACCACATGTCACCATCATTAACAACTCCCCAAGTGATCCTACGTGATGAGCTAAGATTCCCCAAAGAGCTATTTCATCAGCAGGTTTGGAGCTCCAAGTTTCTGACAGCCACCTCGTTCCTTAGCAACAGCCTGTTCTCTCAGTAACGTGAAGCTTCCTGTAAACAGGTGGGCAAATTAAAGAGAAAACTAATCATAGCATTAGCCATTTAGAGGTGTTCTCTGAACTCCATAAGGCAGAATTTACAGAAGCAACAAGTGGTGGCAAAGGGATTGAGTAAGGTCTGAGAGAGAGAATTTTTTCTTAGAATTTACCAGACTTTTTTCTCAGAATATTATGAGTAAATTCTAAGCATCTCTAGACTTTTCTAGTTGAATAGTAAATAAACCAGTTAAAAATAACTGGAAGGAAGATTCAGCCTGTGAGAATACTACCAGAAAAGATAATAGTTGTTTCCCTCTGTTACCTTTGCAGTCAAATGAAGAAACATTATGATTTGAAAACTGAGATGATTTTCTGACAATTTCTGGACTCAATTGCCCCTAACGGTTTGGGTCTAGATGTTCTCTGTGATTGTGCATGCTTGCCAAGTCACTTAAGTTGTGTCACGATTCTTTGCAATCTCATAGACCCCCCAGGAGACCCCCCAGGCTCCTCTGTCCATAGGATTCTCCAGGCAAGAATACTGGAGTGGGTTGCCATTTCCTTCTGCAGGGGATCTTCCTGACCCAGGGATTGAACCCACATCTCACATCTGTCTCCTGTGTGGAGTGATAGGTTCTTGACAAGTGGGTTCTTTACGACTAGAGCCACCTGGGAAGCCCGTGATTGATGTTGGGCTAAATCCATTTCCACTGGTTCCTCTAAGGCGTTTCTTTTTAAAATTGGAGTTAAAATTCCTTTGCAATGCTGTGTTAGTTTCTGCTGTACAACAAAGTGTATCAGCTATACATATATCCCTAACTCTGTTGATTCATTCCACCCTCCCCTTTCCCCCAGCCTGTGTCCACATTTCCACTCTATGTTTGCATTTTTATTCCCGCCTGCAAATAGGTTCATCTGTACTATTTTTCTAGATTCCATATATATGCATTAATACACAGTATCTATTTTTCTCTTTCTAACTTACTTTACTCTGTATGACAGACTCGGGGTCCATCCACATCCCTACAAATGATCCAAGTTCATTCCTTTTTATGGTTGAGTAATGTTCTTGTCAGGGCTGTCTCACAGTTTTCCTGGTATGTCAACTACCTATGAAATGAGTAAACAGGGTTTGAGAGGCAGTTGCAACTACAAAACCAAATCTTGAACTGGGTCTTAACTTCCAGTTGGCACAAGCCTCAGTGTTAACAGAAATCTTCTGAGTCACATGGCATCAGAAAACCATATAACCACTCTCGGGTTTCTCCTTCAGAGGAAGCCTTGAAAGCCAGTATGACGTATATTGATAACTTCCACTGGATTTTATATTTAAATAATGTCATTTTTCTAACTATAAAATAATACATGTTTCCTTTTAGAGAGTTTAAAAACTATAGAGAAATATTTCAGTTCAGTTCAGGTGCTCAGTCGTGTCTGACTCTTTGTGACCCCATGGATTGCAGCACGCCAGGCCTCCCTGTCCATCACCAACTCCTGGAGTTTACTCAAACTTACATCTGTTGAGTTGGTGGTGCCATCCAACCATCTCATCCTCTGTCATCCCCTTCTCCTCCTGCCTTCAATCTTTCCCAGCATCAGGGTCTTTTCAAATGAGTCATTTCTTCACATCAGGTGGCCAAAGTATTGGAGTTTCAGCTTCAATATCAGTCCTTCCAATGAACATTCAGGACTGATTTCCTTTAGGATGGACTGGTTGGATCTCTTTGCAGTCCCAGGGACTCTCAAGAGTCTTCTCCAATGCCACAGTTCAAAAGCATCAATTCTTAGCTCTCAGCTTTCTTTATGGTCCAACTCTCACATCCATACATGACTACTGGAAAAACCATTGCCTTGACTAGATGGAATATTTAGAGAAATATTTAGAGGAAAATAAAAAGCACTTTTATTTTAATCCCCCAGAGGTAATTATTCTGGGACTAATTCCAAGAGGGGATGAAGATTCATGTAGGACACAGTGTGGAGGATGGCCTTGAACTTGGGCAGCTCAGGGATCTGAATCTCCACTACCAATGAGGGGCTGTACTCTGTGAGTTTTTCCATAGCCTTTCTGTAGTTTTTCTTTTTCTTTACAAAATTAGCATTGAGTGGTATCGCCAGTGTAAAGGTTTCTTTTTTCCATCTTTTTTTTTTAATTTATAGGAGAGATTTATTTGAAGAAATATTACAACATAAAAAACTCCATAAAGACTTAACTTCCACTGATATAGTGGTAAATTTGTTACGTGCTTCTCTGGTGGCTCAGTTGGTAAAGAATCTGCAATGCAGGAGGCCCAGGTTCAGTTCCTGGTTCAGGAAGATCCTCTGGAGAAGGAAATGGCAACCCACTCTAGTATTCTTGCCTGGTAGGTCCCTTGGATGGAGGAGCCTGGTGGGCTACAGTCTATGGGTTACAGGAGTAAAAACTTTCAAATCCAGAATGGACAAAGTACTGGACAAGGAATGGACAAAGCTTTGGCTGATATGAAGCTCTTCTCTGAAATTTGCCTATCAACTAATTTGACTCAGTGATCAAACTGTACAATACTTTTTTTTTTTTTATCTCTGAATGTAATGCCTATTGGCATTTCACATCAAGAATTCTGTTTGCTTTGAGAGGTAAACTGTTCACATGAGGAAGGGCTGAGAACAAGAAAAGAGTTGGGACTTGAGAGGAAGCAGAGAAGGTTGAAAGCAGGCCTCCTGTCCAGCTCTGAGTCCTTGTGGCCATCACCATGGCCATGACCTAAGTCCTGGTGTCCACTTGGCCTAGGGCTCAGCCTGCTTCCCCTCTCCATCCTCTCTTCCTCTCTTTCCTTTCCTCCTTATTCCATTCCTGAGACACATGAGCTTGTGAAGCTGACCAGACACCACAGGGAGGGAAGAAGTCTGGGTCCTGTGGGTTTATTACCATATGCACTTAAGAGCTACGGATGAGACACTCAGCAGCTGTTACAAAATATCCAATAGCAGTTTTCCTTTCAAAGCATGAAAGAGAAGTCCTACTAGTCAATGAGCCAGTCGCAGTGTTAAACTGCAGTAATAACCGATGATAACCAGTCCACGGTAGCAATGAATCACTGTGCAGTTCTGAGCTGAATTTTGGTGTGTCAGCTAGGGTTACTAGTTAGACAGGGAAGATATTCTCTGGCTTTTACCACAAAACAAGCAGATCTTTGTGCTGTGAAAAATCCAGAGAAGATAGTGCATGCTAAGTTGCTTCAGTCATGTCTGACTCTTTGAGACCCTATGGACCATAGCCCACCAGGTTCCTCTGTCCATGGGATTCTCCAGTCAAGAATACTGGAGTGGGTTGCCATTTCCTCCTCCAAGGGAATTCCCTGACCCAGGGATTGAGCCCTCTTCTCTTTTGTCTCCTGCATTGGCAGGCAGGTTCTTTACCACCAGCGCCACCTGGGAAGCCCCAGAGAAAATAGAATCCTGATTAAATCATTCAATTAAAGAGATCAATCATCAATGACTTAAAGATTCAGATTCCAGCTCTTCAGTGTATTTTAATCTCAGGGAGTTCTTGTAGCAACCTGCGGAAGGTAACGGAGCAGAAAAGCAATGAGTGTGGATAGAGTACAGTAAGTCTGATGCATACGAACCTTCAAGTTGAGAACTTTCAAAGATGCAAAGTTGGCCCTGTTTGCTACCTGTTGTACTGTACTACTAAGGTACTGTACTGTAAGATTAAATGTGTTCTTTATTTTGTGTATTTGATTGTTTTATGTAATATGTGTGTGAAAAGTATTATAAACCGATTATAGTACAGCACTATCTAGCCAATTATGTTAGTGGGGTACCTAGGCTAACCTTGTCGGATTTAGGAACCTACTCAGAACAGAGCTCCTTTATATGCAGGGGACTTCCTATCCTTGGTGTTCGACAGTCACTATAGAGCTCTGCCACTTGCTCACTGCCTTATTCTGGCTGTAGCAGGAGTAATATGCCACTCTCGTCATACATGTATGTTAATAATTAGGTCTTGCTTTTAAAATTTTTTTTTGATGTGGGCCATTTTTAAGGCTTTATTGAATTTGTTACAATATTTAGGCTTCCCAGGTGGTTCCAGTGGTAAAGAATCTGCCTGTCAATGCAGGAGATGCAAGAGACACAGATTTGATCCCTGGGTCAGGATGATCCCCTGTGGAAGGAAATGGCAACCCACTCCAGTATTCTTGCATGGAAAATTCTCACTGCAACTAGAGTAAAGCCCATGCTTTGAATGGGCTTTACTCTAGTTGCATTTAAAACAATGAATACCCAGCAAAGCCAAAAATAAAATTATTTGGGGGATATATGTATACATATGTCTGATTCATGTTTAGGTTTGACAGAAAACAGCAAAATTCTGTAAAGCAATTATCCTTCAATAAAAAATAAATTAAGTAAAAAAGGCACCTATAAAAAAATGTCTATGAGTATATGTAGTATAAAAATGACTTCCAAAGATGCTCCTGTTCTAATCTCCAGGACCCGTGAATATTTTATGTGATGTGACAAGAGGAATTAAAATCACTCATCAGCTGTGCTTAACAGAAGGAGATTACCCTGGATTTCTGTGAATACTGTATTGCAACTTTGATGAATCAAAGCATCACTTTTACTTTGAGTGATGGTCATTGCTGAGTCTTTGTTAATTTAAATACTTTAGTGTGACATGAAAATATATCTTGAGAGATGATTTTTCAGAGTCTCGTTTCCTAGAACCATAGAAACATAACTGAGCTGACATCTAATTGGTATAAGTAAGTGCTTTGAAATTACAACTCTTATTTCTTGGTGGCATGTTTATTGTGAATGGAAATGCCCTAATTGTGCTCAGAAGTAGAAGTAGCATTTTTCACATTCTGCTGTGGTAGAGCCCGACTTTCAATAAAAGGAGAAATATTTCATGAAAGATACAAAAGTAGCCCTCGCTAGCTAACCCTCATGACTCCAGTGCCAGAGAACAGGTTATGGAGAAAACTCATGTCATCTGCACAGGTGAAGATGAGCAAAAGCAGAAATATTACTGAAGCCAGAACTTGGAGCACAGTCTCTAAACTCTTCTTCTGCACCAGGTCTTGAGTATTTAGAGACTGTGTTCCATTTTCTGGAATGAGTTACCTAACCTCTTCAATAAAAACACAAAAATACACAGTCAATGTGAATGAATTTAAGTCTTGACCCCCTAAAATAAAAGATGAGTTAGCTCAAGAGTGACTGAGATTTTTTTCCATCACTTGCTTATCGTTTCACAATGATTCAAGGATCTCAAAGAAGCATTCTTTGATAATACAGTGCCAGCAAATGGATGTCTGCTCTCTTATGGAGGAGAAGGGGATGACAGAGGATGAGATGGTTGGATGGCATCACCGACTCGATGAACGTGAGTTTGAGCAAGTTCCAGGAGTTGGTGATGGACAGGGAAGCCTGGCGTTCTGCAGTCCACGGGGTCCCAAAGAGTAGGACATGACTGAGTGACTGAACTGAACTGAGCTGATGAGCAGCTAGCTCAAACCTCCACTGCTTTCTTCTCCCATATATCTTAACTAACACTGCAAAACTCAACAGTTATAGACTCTTTAAGATTGACAGAAAAGATATCAAATTGAAAATCCATGCAGTTGCAGTGAATTTTGAATTTTATTTAATCTTGAACTTAAGGAAGCCTAGTGATAGAGAGATTCTGAGCCTTCCTACCATTTCTCAGAACAACCGGCTAATTGAGTCTGGGCCACAAGGGACTTAACCTGTGTAAAGGGTTGAATTATATCCCCTCACCAATGCACATGTGAAGTCCTAACCCCCATATCCTCAGGATGGGAACTTACTTGGATACACGGTCATTGCAGATATAATTAGTTACATTAAAATGAGGTCCTACTGGGGTAGGCTGGAGCCCTAATCCAAAATGACTGCTGTCCTTGTACAAAGGAGAAATTTGGGCCCATACACACATACATGGGTTCCCAAGGTGGCTCTAGTGGTAAAGAACCTCCTACCAATGCAGAAGACATAAAAGACCTGGGTTCGAACCCTGGGTTGGGATGATCCCTTGGAGGAGGTCATGGCAACCCACTCCAGTATTCTAGCCTGGAGAATCCCAATGGACAGAGGTGCAAAGAGGTGGACACAACTGAAGTGGATTACCATGCACACACACACATACACACAGTCAGGGAGAGCATCATGTGAAGACTGGAGATATGCTGTCTCAAGGCACAGAACTACCAGAATTCAGTGGAGAAGTCTAGATCAAATCCTTTCTACAACCTTCAAAGGAAGCAAAGCCCCACTGACATCTTGATCTCTGACTTCTGGCCTTGAGAACTGCTGCTCAAGCCACTCAGCTTGCAGTTCATCATTAAGGCATTCCCAGCAAACCAAGATCATCCCTTTAACGTGCTCTAGCCAAATTCAACCCTCAAGTGCTCAACCAGTTCAGACACGAGTCATCTCATCCTATAAAAAAGGAGGCGAGGCATGGTATCTTGTGCAGTAGTGAATTCTAACATCTCTATGAGTCATTTCACTTGTCTGGATCTCAAGTTTTACTCAACTGCTCTTTGAAAAGGTTTAGCTTTTCTGAAATCTTTCCATTTACCTTCCCCCAAGGGCAACATAACATAAAATCCCAGAGGGCTTGAGATTTGCCCAAAGCAGCCTGCTATTAGCTTAAACTTGTATTAAATCTTGAAAATTCATGTGGATTTTTATTCATTACATTACATCTGTTTGGTTCAATAATAAGTAATATTTGAAATAATTGATTATTAGGTGACATTGAACAATTAATATTATGGACTCTGCTCTTCCCTAGATTCATATTCCTTGATCCACACTCACATTTTCTAATGACTGGGCTTCTGTGAGAGAACTTGGGGCTGCATTGTCTATGGTCCCTTCCAGCCCTCAATCCCTAGACTCTGAGGTCTGTTCATGTCTGTGTCTCCCTACATGAATGCCCCATCTAACTTGGTCTTTGTGGCTGTCAAATTTTACACTACCAGAATGCTGCCGCTGCTAAGTGGCTTCAGTCGTGTCTGACTCTGTGCAACCCCATAGATGGCAGCCCACCAGGCTCCCCCGTCCTTGGGATTCTCCAGGCAAGAACACTGGAGTGGGTTGCCATTTCCTTCTCCAATGCATGAAAGTGAAAAGTGAAAGTGAAGTCACTCAGTCGTGTCCAACTCTTAGCGACCTCATGGACTGCAGCCTACCAGGCTCCTCTGTCCATGGGATTTTCCAGGCAAGAGTACTAGAGTGGGTTGCTATTGCCTTCTCCCACTACCAGAATAAGTTAATATAAATTTAAAATACCACTCATATTTTATTTATTTATTTATGTATTTATTTTTTTACATGTCTTGATATTTCCTTTTTTTTGAAATTTTATTTTATTTTTAAACTTTACAATATTGTATTGGTTTTGCCAAATATCGAAATGAATCTGCCACAGGTATACATGTGTTCCCCATCCTGAACCCTCCTCCCTCCTCCCTCCTCCCTCCCTGTACCATTCCTCTGGGTTGTCCCAGTGCACTGGCCCCAAGCATCCAGTATTGTGCATCGAACCTGGACTGGCGACTCCTTTCATACATGATAGTATACATGTTTCAATGCCATTCTCCCAAATCTTCCCACCCTGTCCCTCTCCCAGAGAGTCCATAAGACTGTTCTATACATCAGTGTCTCTTTTGCTGACTCGTACACAGGGTTATTGTTACCATCTTTCTAAATTCCATATATATGCGTTAGTATACTGTATTGGTGTTTTTCTTTCTGGCTTACTTCACTCTGTATAATAGGCTCCAGTTTCATCCATCTCATTAGAACTGATTCAAATGAATTCTTTTTAATGGCTGAGTAATACTCCATTGTGTATATGTACCACTGCTTTCTTATCCATTCATCTGCTGATGGACATCTAGGTTGCTTCCATGTCCTGGCTATTATAAACAGTGCTGCGATGAACATTGGGGTACACGTGTCTCTTTCCCTTCTGGTTTCCTCAGTGTGTATGCCCAGCAGTGGGATTGCTGGACCATAAGGCAGTTCTATTTCCAGTTTTTTAAGGAATATCCACCCTGTTCTCCATAGTGGCTGTACTAGTTTGCATTCCCACCAACAGTGGAAGAGGGTTCCCTTTTCTCCACAACCTCTCCAGCATTTATTACTTGTAGACTTTTGGATCGCAGCCATTCTGACTGGCGTGAAATGGTACCTCATAGTGGTTTTGATTTGCATTTCTCTGATAATGAGTGATGTTGAGCATCTTTTCATGTGTTTGTTAGCCATCTGTATATCTTCTTTGGAGAAATGTCTATTTAGTTCTTTGGCCCATTTTTGATTGGGTCATTTATTTTTCTGGTATTGAGGTGTAGGAGTTGCTTGTATATTTTTGAGATTAGTTGTTTGTGAGTTGCTTCATTTGCTATTATTTTCTCCCATTCTGAAGGCTGTCTTTTCACCTTGCTAATAGTTTCCTTTGATGTGCAGAAGCTTTTAAGTTTAATTAGGTCCCATTTGTTTATTTTGCTTTTATTTCCAATATTCTGGGAGGTGGGTCATAGAGGATCCTGCTGTGATGGATGTCGGAGAGTGTCTTGCCTATGTTCTCCTCTAGGAGTTTTATAGTTTCTGGTCTTACGTTTAGATCTTTAATCCATTTTGAGTTTATTTTTGTGTATGGTGTTAGAAAGTGTTCTAGTTTCATTCTTTTACAAGTGGTTGACCAGTTTTCCCAGCACCACTTGTTAAAGAGATTGTCTTTAATCCATTGTATATTCTTGCCTCCTTTGTCAAAGATAAGGTGTCCATATGTGCGTGGATTAATCTCTGGGCTTTCTATTTTGTTCCACTGATCTATATTTCTGTCTTTGTGCCAGTACCATACTGTCTTGATGACTGTGGCTTTGAAGTAGAGCCTGAAGTCAGGTAGGTTGATTCCTCCAGTTCCATTCTTCTTTCTCAAGATCGCTTTGGCTATTCGAGGTTTTTGTATTTCCATACAAATTGTGAAATTATTTGTTCTAGCTCTGTGAAGAATACCGTTGGTAGCTTGATAGGGATTGCATTGAATCTATAGATTGCTTTGGGTAGTATACTCATTTTCACTATATTGATTCTTCCAATCCATGAACATGGTATATTTCTCCATCTGTTAGTGTCCTCTTTGATTTCTTTCACCAGTGTTTTATAGTTTTCTATATATAGGTCTTTAGTTTCTTTAGGTAGATATATTCCTAAGTATTTTATTCTTTCCATTGCAATGGTGAATGGAATTGTTTCCTTAATTTCTCTTCCTGTTTTCTCATTATTAGTGTATAGGAATGCAAGGGATTTCTGGGTGTTGATTTTATATCCTGCAACTTTACTATAGTCATTGATTAGTCCTAGTAATTTTCTGGTGGAGTCTTTAGGGTTTTCTATGTAGAGGATCATGTCATCTGCAAATAGTGAGAGCTTTACTTCTTCTTTTCCAATTTGGATTCCTTTTATTTCTTTTTCTGCTCTGATTGCTGTGGCCAAAACTTCCAAAACTATGTTGAATAGTAATGGTGAAAGTGGGCACCCTTGTCTTGTTCCTGACTTTAGAGGAAATGCTTTCAATTTTTCACCATTGAGGATAATGTTTGCTGTGGGTTTGTCATATATAGCTTTTATTATGTTGAGGTATATTCCTTCTATTCCTGCTTTCTGGAGAGTTTTGATCATAAATGGATGTTGAATTTTGTCAAAGGCTTTCTCTGCATCTATTGCGATAATCATATGGTTTTTATTTTTCAATTTGTTAATGTGGTGTATTACATAGATTGATTTGCGGATATTGAAGAATCCTTGCATCCCTGGGATAAAGCCCACTTGGTCATGGTGTATGATCTTTTTAATGTGTTGTTGGATTCTGATTGCTAGAATTTTGTTAAGGATTTTTGCATCTATGGTCATCAGTGATATTGGCCTGTAGTTTTCTTTTTTTGTGGGATCTTTGTCAGGTTTTGGTATTAGGGTGATGGTGGCCTCATAGAATGAGTTTGGAAGTTTACCATCCTCTGCAATTTTCTGGAAGAGTTTGAGCAGGATAGGTGTTAGCTCTTCTCTAAATTTTTGGTAGAATTCAGCTGTGAAACCGTCTGGACCTGGGCTTTTGTTTGCTGGAAGATTTTTGATTACAGTTTCAATTTCCATGCTTGTGATGGGTCTGTTAAGATTTTCTATTTCTTCCTGGTCCAGTTTTGAAAGTTGTACTTTTCTAAGAATTTGTTCATTTCTTCCACGTTGTCCATTTTATTGGCATATAATTATTGATAGTAGTCTCTTATGATCCTTTGTATTTCTTTTAAAACACCACTATTTTACTGGATTGTATGAAAAATAAGTGCCTAAGTGATATATGTATGTTCGGGCCAGCTCCCTACTAGGGCACTTTCATAATGGCCTGTTGCTTCACGGATCCCTTTGATGTATGTGTAAGAAATAGTGGCAATCAGGAAAAAAAAATGCCTCATGTTGGACCCTGTGATCATATACCACTGACTTCCCACATGAGGAAACTTGTGACCGAGTCACTGACAACCAAAGCCATGCTGCCCGTCCTCACATCACCATGAGGGAAGAGCTCCCCTTAGAGTGAGGCATTGCCAATGACCCCACTTATCACTTGGCACTTGGCCTCCCAACGTCGCCAGTCTCCTGCTCTGTAAAATTGGGCACAGAGTCCCTCACAGATCTATGGGGAAGACTTAATGTGATAACACATGTCAAATATTTTTTATGAATTCCAAAAGGCTTGTGTGGCTGTCATGAATTATTATTTGGTGCATTTATCAGCCAAAAAAAAAAAGCAAGGAAGAAAGATAGAAAGTGACCTCTGAATAAATAAACAATAGAATGCCCATGTTCCTGCAAAAACCAAGATCACAAGCCCTGTATTTATAGAACATATATATTTAAGGAGATTTCTTCAGAAAATATAGAAATCAGAATATTTGGTACAAGAGAAGAAAAAACTAACAAGCTGCGTCTTGTCTTGAGACCTTCTTTCCTGTGTCTCTTCTCCATCCTGCTCCTCCTTCAGTCCTGCTGCAGTCCTTATGTCAAAAATTGTGCTCAGCACTTCACCTCCAGCTCAGAAACGTGGGTGACTCCTTTCTGTGCATCTAGTTGGTTTTCAAGAAATATTGCTCCATTAAATTGAATTTCTGCTTCTTTGACCCAATTGTCTTAGATGTGATTGGGAGAAAGGCAACAGAGGAATAAAATTAAATTCCCTAATTATTTCTCCACACTTTCTCAGGGATTGGCAGGCACATTGCCTATGGCCTGTCCCACGCAGTAAAGAAGACAAATACCTTGCCAGTCGATGGAGTCTAAATCAAGAGCTGGGGTGTTTTGTCTAGAGTTGGCCTGGGTTGAAAGGTTCTAGCTACTGTCATCCTGTTGGCAGTGGAGTTGTAGATTCTTTGTTTTAATTTGAGAGTCTGAGCAAGGTGGTAATCGGTGAAGAGATTACTTGGTCTTATCAAGATTCTTCAACCCTGATCAACTGTTGTATCTGGAATTACTTACGTGACTGAATTAGGATTTCTTAACAGCTTCTTCCACATCTTACATACTGTGTTTTAAGCCATTGTGCTATTCATATGACCACATAGATGGATATATTCATTTCTTCTCAACCTTTGTATAGTTTGTAAATGTCCATATGTTTATTTCAATGTGGTCTGTTTTCTAGTTTAGGAAAATTTAGGTGCGTTCATTTAATGCTGAGTTAGTTGTTGTTGTTGTTCAGTCATGTGCAACTCTCTGTGACTTGATGGATTGTAGCCTGCCAGGCCCCTCTGTTCATGGGATTCTCCAGGCAAGTATACTGGAGTGGGTTGCCATTTCCTTCTCCAGGGGATCTTCCTGACCCAGGGATCAAACCCATGTCTCCTACAAGTCTCTTGCACTGCAGGCAGATTCTTTACTGTTAAGCCACTTATTCCCACCTAATTTTTTGGAGGAATTGTTACTCATCCTGCATGATGTTATGTATAACTCAAGCCCTTTTACTTGTTAAGGAATGAGGTGCTTAACCACATTGTTAAAATGAGAAACTCTCTTGTATTCTAATTCCTCTTTCCTCTAAGATATCTTAGGACAGGTGTCCCCAAACTCTGGGATCTAATGCCTGGTGATCTGAGGTGGAACTGATGTAATAACCATAGAAACAGAGTGCACAGCAAATGTAATGTGGTTAAATCATCCCAAAACCATCACCCAGCTGGTCCACGGAAAAATCATCTCCCATTAAACGGGTCTCTTGTGCCAAAAAATTGGGGACTCCAGCTTAGGGCATCCTGTGGATTCTAAAATTCTATTTGAGAATTATAGTACTGTATATTCTGCTTTTAATTTTTGCTAACTTTTCTTGTATACTGGTGCTGGATACATATAAAATATCATGTATTATATGCATGCATAATCTTAAGGTATAATTTCCTACAGATCTGCTTATAAACTCTGAACAATAGTAATACCATTGCATATTGATTATCTCACTGACTTATGTAACAGTTTCTGTCCAGTCTTACAGAAAATGTGCCCAAAACACCTTCCTGTAAAGGAGAGGGAAGTCTAGACCTATATCTTTGGTCACTCTACCATGAGCCAATCACTATGCCCAGTTCTTTACATACATCACTTTGTTTCATCTTCGCAGGAGTCTTACAGAGCAGGTGATGCTATCCCCAGTGTTTTCATCGAAAGTTTTCATCAACGTTTTCAGCAAACTAAGGTTCACTAAAGTAATCTTTCCAAAATCACTGAGCTAGGTGTGGTGTGGTCAGAACATTCATATAAAAATGGCATTAGTGTCCGTGTGATGACAAGAGTTGATATTTCCTGAACACCCCACTGTGACGCAGGCATTGTGCTAAGCATTTAGACAACTGATATTAATTCATTGTTGTTACTAGTCTCACTTTACAAATGAAAAAACTGAGGCTATGCAAGATTAAGTCTCAGGCAGAATTTAAGCCCAGATCTAATGCAAAACCCATGTTTTTTATATTATGTGATCTGCCATATGTCCAACTGTTATGAGCTTACTGAGTGACACAACAAGGATACTCTCCTTCGGAAATCTAATGCTTCATACTTAAGACTGCAGTGCTTTGAAAACTCAAGGCACGTTCATAGATCACGTCAGCCTTTCTCAGTGTTAGCTGGAAATGTAAGTTAGAGATGAGCTTATGTTTGGTGACACGAATGTGTGCAAAGGCAAATGTACACAACTTCTGTAGAAAGCAAATATCCTAATTATCTTTAAATATGAGTTTCTTGGAGTAAGTGTTTAATATTGAATTTTTGTTGAGAGAAAATATACATACATATATACACATATAATGCTAATTGTGCTAAATTTTGAAAGCATGGTTTGAATCATTTAACCATGTTCAGTCGCAGACCATAAATTAGTGAAATGCTCACTGGAGAATGACCCATTGAAACGATTTTAGATGTGTCCCAGATCATGAGAATGATAGCTTTCTAATTAAAACATGCCCGATTATCTTCTGACCATGTGAGGCTGCACAGTTGAGGGTTTGCTGTTGTGATTCTCTCTTCTATGCTCCTGTGATGTTTCCCTGTGCATTTGAGAGGTATCTGTTAAGCAATGTAACCATCTGGTTTGGGAGCCTCATCCTGTGCCTGAGTCTCCCCACCCTGTGTGGGTGGTGAAGGTGACCCTCTCTGGTCTCCGATGGTAAGGACTTGAAGGAAATTTACAGCCTGCTATGAAAAGACACATAATGAAAGGCCAGGGATCAGAAGATGTAGAAGCCGTCTGCTCTGAGGATGGAAAGTGAGCCTTGTGCTCAATTATTCCTTTTATTTTATTTTGATATAATTGGCTCTCACCGACCTATATTGCTATGCAAAGCAATACAGATCAAAGCAAACCAATTTCTTAACTTACGCTTATCTCCATCATGTGTAGTATGCACCTACTAGTATAAGTAAAATTTATCAACAACTCTGAAGCACTAGAACAACACATTTTCCCTAAAACAATGAAAAAAAAACTTGCTTTTTGTCAAAAGACATTTATTGAGTGTCTGTTATATACCAAGTCCGTTCCCAGGTGGTGTTAGTGGTAAAGAATCCACCTGCCACTGCAGGAGACACAAGAGACTCAGATTCAATCCCTGATTTGGGAATATCCCCTGGAAGAGGGTAGAGTACCCTACTCCAGTATTCTTGCAGGGTAGAGTACCCCACTCCAGTATTCTTGTCTGGGAAATCCCAGACAAGAGGATGGTCAGAGGTCATGGTCAGAGGAGCCTGGTGGGCTAGAGTCCACAGGGTCGAAAAAGAGCCGAACATGACTGAGCAATGGAACACGTATTATACACCAGTCACTGGGCTAGACGTCTGGGATGGTTTCTTCCTTTTTTGTTTTCTTTCTTGGGCTGTGTTCCATCTTAGTTGTAGCACTTGGGCTTCTCTACTTGAACCGCAAGGGCTTTGTTGCCCTGTGGGGTCTTAGTTCCCACTCCAGAGACTGAACCTGCTTCCCTTGCACTGGAAGGCAGATTCCTAACCGCTGGACAACCAGGGAAGTCTTATGGGATACTTGAGTGAACAAAATAGACAAAAAAAAAAATCTCCCTTAATGGGATGTCTGTTGTAGGGAGGGGCTCCTACATTAAACATCATAAGTACACAAATTCTGTCCTGGGTTACATGGTGACAAGAGCCATGGATAAAAGAAACATGGAGAGCAGAGAAAGAACCATAATGTCAGGGCAGCAGTACTGAATGGGAGCTGGTGGTTGAACAGGCCTCAGTGAGAAAGTTGCAGATTAGGAAATTCATAAAGGAAAGAGGTCGCTGTTGAAATGTGCTTGGGCCAAGATCTGAACAGAGCAAAGAGCAAAGGTCTTAGGGCACAGGTGTGACTGGGGTGTTGAAATAGCAGAGCCCATGTAGAGGCGGGGTGATACGAACAGGGGAGAGGTCACAGGGCTGGGGCATCTCAAAGAGGAAATGAGGAGTCGGGTCTCATGGGCACTGCAGCCCTGTAGGGTCTCCGAGGCTTGGGAGCCACTGAAGGAATTCTAGCAGAAGAGGTGACTTCTGTTTTAGGAGAGTCAGTGGCTACTGAGTTGAGAAAAGACAGTGGGGGCAGAGAGAGCACAGACTAAAATCAGGAGACCCATGCACAGGCTTGGCAGGAGACCCTGGCAGTGAAAGACTGTGACTCTGACAGCAGCGGAGGTGGGCAGAGGGATCACTTTCTGGATGGATTTTGCAGGTAGAGTGAACAGGATTTGTTGATGGACCTGGATGTGAGCTTTGAGAAAAACAGCAATCTGCAATAATTCCCCAATGTTTTAGATCATTAACTATCCAGGTGCAAAATAGATTTTAACTAGAAAATACAGATTCTTGTAAAGGGAATTACATTCTAAATCTGCATAATCCCAGGATTATGGCAAACAGTATGGAGTCAAGAGGAAAACAAAGAAAGGAAATAACAGATATACCAGGTAAAGAAGGCTGAGTGCTGAAGAGTTTCTTTTGAATTGTGGTGCTGGAGAGGACTCTTAAAAGTCTGTTAGACTGCAAGGAGATCAAACCACTCGATCCTAAAGAAAATCAATCCTGAATATTCATTGGAAGCACAGATGTTAAAGCGGAAACCCCAGTATTTTGGTCACCTGATGTGAAGAACTGATTCATTGGAAAAGACACTGATGCTGGAAAAGATTGAAGGCAGGAGGAGAAGGGGGAGACAGAGGATGAGATGGTTGGCATCACCAACTCAATGGACGTGAATTTGAGCAAACTCCAGGAGATAGTTGAGGACAGAGGAGTGTGGCCTGCCTTGCAAGTCCATGGTGTTGCAAAGAGTTGGACACAACTTAGTGACTGAACAACAATAGGTGCATCACTAATAGGAGTCCATTTACTCTGTGTGACCTCACTGTGGTGTTCACATGGGATGGATTACTTCCAGTTTGGATGTGAAGAATTTGAGGCAGAGATCTCTAGGCCTTTTCTCAAGAATGAGGTGGGAGGGACTTCCTTGGTGGTCCAGTGGCCAAGACTCCACCTTCCAGTGCAGTGCAGTACAGGTTTGATCCCCGATCGGGGAGTAAAATTCAACAGGGACTTTAAAAATGATCCAAAGAAAAAAAAATCTTAAAAAAGAATGAGGTGGCAGTAAAGCAAGGGCAGGCAGAGGAAAGTGGGGTCCTAGGACATCCATGCCCCTCGTCTCTTCCCTTCTCTCTTCTCTGCCTGGCATCTCAGGCCAGGAGCACAGCAGTAAATTATGGGCCTCGAAGTGGGAAGAACCTGAGTGTATAAAGATCTAGGTAACACTGTTACACTGTGTGACCATGGGAAGTGAAAACTAAAAATGTCCAGATGCTAATTAAAGATTCAGATTTTTCTAATAAGTTGCATTTATTGTGAGAATATGATATTTAACAAATTGGATAGACCTACACAATCTCACATTATATCCTGTCTAAAAATAGTTCATCTTTCCTTCCATTTTCAAAATTTAGGAGATGAACTTTTTTTTTCTTTACATGTCTTTCTTGGCATTACCTTTTTTAAAAGCACAGATCGAGAGTGGTGCCCTGTGTTTTTTACCAGTTACAGACGAGGATAGCATAGCGTGCTGGATCGCATGTGATATACACATAGAGAGATATATGTATATATATACACACACACATAGATATATGTGATATATGTCTATACACATAGACAGTGAAGCTCTCAACTTTGTTTCTAGTCTCTGTGAGCTCTCCTGAAGTAGCTCTGTTGCCTTCTGGAGGGGAAATGTCTAAAATTTAAGTTGTATCAGCTGGGATGCTTCTGGAAATAAAGCCAAGGGAAAATAAACCATTTTATTAATCTTTGGAGGGGCATAGGAGTTGGAGCAGAAAATCATAAAATCAAGGTTTTTCCTTTTCACTTTTCAGGATACAGTTAGGATAATCCTCCCTCCCCTACCCCCAGGTTAGAGGTTTCCAGCTGTCATCCTTGAACATGTTACCTACCAGGTAAGATAGCCTTGTCCTCCTTAATCAATAGAAAGTGATCAGTGGCCAGACAAGAAATTCAGGCAAAGGCTTTATTGGGGCCCGGGGGAGTGAGAACAAGCAACAGGTTTTCTGAGAGGGTGCCAAGCTTCTTCCTTATACGGGGTGAGGGTAGGGGTGTGTCCAGGGTCAGGCCAGAGGGGTGCCTTAGGGGTTTTGCCCACGGCTTCAGGGGTGTTGTGTGCAGGGCTCATGCACAGTACCCTGCTTTGCTTTTGCTCCCTACACTCTTGTTTTTGCTCCAAGCGCCTCAAAAGTGACAGTTGGGTTTTTTGGTCTCTTGTTTCTTTTGGGTCCAGAATTTGCCCCAGCTGCGGATGCATACATTTTTAGTCCCATACAGTTTCTTTGAATTTTGTTGCTGGAAGAGAGGGTCCCAGGTCTCAGGTCTCAGCCTGTCTCAAATGGGGCTCTCACCAGGTGGCATCCTGAGTGTGGTCATTTACCTTTACCCACTTCTACTCTGCAGGAGAGGTTTCTCCTCTTTCCCCACTGGTGCCTGTGTTGTTCGGTGTTCAACACACACACTGAAAAGGTGTTGAACACTGAACAGAGTGTTCAGAAAGTTCAACAAAGAAGCCAGAAAAGGATAAAAAGCTCATGTGAATGCCCACATGCATGGGAAATGACTGCAGTCCTGTCTGACTCTTTGTAGCCTGTCCGTGGAATTTCCCAGGCAAGAATTCTGGAGTGGGTTGCCATGCCCTCTTCCAGGGGATCTTCTGGACCTAGGTATCAAACCCGAGTCTCGTGTATCCTGCCTAAGCAGATGGTTCTTTATCCCTAGCACCATCTGGGAAGCCAAAAAAAAAAAAAAAAAAGCTCATTCCTCCCCTCACTTTAGAGCTGAAGATTTTTTCATTAAAACTGTCAGACAATTGGGTGCTAAAAGAAAACCCTGGACTTGACTGAGTCTTCCAATAGAAGTTCACAGAAACCCAACACCATCCTCCTGTGTCCTCCAGTGTGGGGAGTAGCCCTGACCTCCACGGAGACTTCTCAGTCTCTTTGGCTCCATTCCAGCCATATCACCCCTCCGTGTGGACATAAGAGTACCTGCAGTGGTGAGGAGAGGGCTCTGCCGTGGGTGCTGGAAATTCCAATGCATTTGAGTGTTCTCTGACTCAGGTCAGCCAGCCACTGCTACTGTTCTGGGTGCAGAGAATGAAAGGCTTTGATTAATCTTAACTCAAAGTCTGCTACTTGGACCAAGAGCATCAGCATCGGTGGAGAGCTTATTAGAAAAGGTCATAACCTCTTCCCCATCCCAGACTTGCTGAATCCATCTAAAAAGGTGCCCGGGGGCACAAATGGGATGTGCTTTAGCATTTTAGAAGTGTGGATCCAGACTGTACGTGAACAAAAAGATACATGAACTTCACTGAGATATATGAGAGTAACCCCTTTGCTCACTACAATTCTCCTCTCTCCCCCATGCTCCTCATCTCAGAAAACAGGAAACTGACCATTAATCCCAGGGCTGAAAGCCTAGATAGCCTCTCCGGAAAGCCCCTCACAGCAGCTCTGCAGTTTCTCTAGAGTATTCCAGCTGCCCATGCTCACTGCACCTAGCTCCCTACCAGATTGCTCACCTTCTCACTGGCTTCTTTGCCTCCCCTCTTGCTCCTGTGCAGTGGATTTCCCTGCCCCACAGTCATGCTGATTTTGCTAAAATCCTAATTTGTGCATGTCATCTCTGCTGAGAAGGCTTGAGTGACTCCCCACTGATCCTGGGGTAAATCCACACTGCTGGGTTTGGTTTCCCAGTCCCTCCGGTTGATCCCTCCAGCCTCACCTCCTGTGACACCCATGGCTCCTTACCTGGTGAAGTCTCCCAACTGCTAGCACACTTACCTTCCACCTGTGAACAAGAGAGAAAGAGGGAAGGAAAGAGGGCAAGGGGAGAGAGAGGTGGAGAGATACCTCCAAGTCCCAGAGGCCATACAGCTAGCCCACACAAAATTGCGAACCAGAAATTAAACAGAAGACCCATGAAAGGCTAAATTTGAAACGACTCAGCCTTTGTGCTAAAGATGCTGCACTTCAAGCTCGTGGGAGTTCCTCATGGTCTTACCTCTTCTGTTTCCCATATCTCTCACCTCCTGCTTACCTGCTGTTCCCAGCCTGCTAGGAACAGAAAGCAGTTGCTATAGGCCAGCATTGAGGCCATGACACCAGGGCCAAGGGGCAGGACCTGAGGAAGGAGAGATACTTGAGGAGCTAAGCAGGTACTCAGAGAAGCCCCCAGGGGTACCACTGCCCCCTCAGAAATCCTCTGATGCTAGCTCATCTCATAATGGCTGGTGTGGGTCACAGGACTGCAGGCCTGTGCCAGTTAGGGGATGCAGCAGCTGCAAAGAGGTACTGCCCAGCTTCCTAGAATATCACTTGTACTCCATGGAAATTCCAAGTGTTAGTTTAAAAAAAAAAAATTAGTGGAATAGAGTTGATTTACACTGTTGTGTTATATTCTGCTATACAGCAAAGTGAATCAGTTATATTCCACTGATCATTTATATTCCACATATATATCACATATATCCACATATATATCACATATGTATCCACATAGATATATTCCACATATATGTCCACTGATCAGTTATATTCCACATATTCACTCTTTTTTAGATTTTTTTCCCCATATAGGTCTTAATACCAAATGTTAGTTTTAATGCTAAAATACTGCTAGGGGATTTTCCTAGTGGTTCAGTGGCTAAGACTGTGTTCCCAATGCAGGGGCCCTGGGTTTGATCCCTGGTCAGGGAACTAGATCCTGAATGCTGGAACTAAGACATAGCTTGGTCAGATAATAAATAAATATTAAAATGCTGCTATATTATAGAATACGATGTGTGTGTGTGTGTGTGTGTGTGTGTGTGTGTGTCTGGTTCTCAGAACCAGATGTGTTAAGATGCTTCAGTCATGTCCAACTCTGTGACGCTATGCACCAGAGCCCACCAGGCTCCTCTGTCCATGGGATTCTCCAGGCAAGAATACCAGAGTGGATTGCCATGCCCTCTTCCAGGGGATCTCCCTGACCCAGGGATCAAACCCTCATCACTTATGTCTCCTGCACTGGCAGGCAGGTTCTTTACCACTAGCGCCACCTGGGAAGCCCATAGAATACAATATCTGTGTACATTTCAAGGTTAAAACATCAAGTTTAAAGCATTTTTCAAAGTTGTGAGTCCCTTTACATTATGATCCCAGAAACCAAAGTGAAGCCAGGAAACGATGGTAACCTTATGTCAGTAGTGTTCTGGGGAAATTGTGTGTTATGCTTGATGTCACACCAGATAGAGGAAGGACAATAGCTTCAAGAGGTGACAAAGCCAGCAGGAAGAGCAAAAAGCTGCCAACAAGCACTATTAAAGGATTTTTTTTTTTTTTAGGAATTCAAATCCTAATTTTCATGCAAACATAAAATGAAGCTAAATCAAAAATTTTATAACTTATTGATGAGGAGATGGGTAATATATTGCAGCTGGTTCAGTTGAGCATTTGACTTACAGGGTTTGTATTCTCTGCAGGACAGAAGGCATTTGCCTTGCTGTGAACAGATATCCTTTGCATTGTTACAGATAGGAAATGTTTGCCTTGCTCTGTGTTTTCTATTATTAAACAGTTAACTTCTATGTCTATGAAGTTATAAACAGCCTAGTTAAAGAAAAGCAAAAGTGAAGATGAATGAACTTGGTAAGGACACTCAGTGCCCACTTAATGATATTTTGCCCATTTCATTTTTCCATAATTTTTCCTGACAACTTACTTTGGACTTTGCAGGTTGGAAGACTGTTGGGGATTAGAAGACCTGGGGTAGAGTTGGGATTTTCTTTTTACTTTTTTAGTTATTTATTTTTGACTGTGCTTCATGAAGACTGGGTCTTCATTGCTGGGTGCTGGCTTTCTCCAGTTGCAGTGAGTGGGGGCTGTTCTCTAGTTGAGCTGTGCAGGTATCTCATTGTTGCAGAGCATGGGTTCTAGGCACTTGGGATTCAGTAATTGTGAAGCTTCATTGCCCTGTGGCGTGTGGGATCTTCCTGGACTAGGGATTGGACCTGTGTCTCCTGTACTGGCAGGCAGATTCTTAATCACTGGACCATCAGGAAAGTCTGGTTGGGATATTAATCAAAAGCAAGAATAATACCTAATCTTTCATCCACTTAGAGCCCCCCTACACCATCGATTTACTAATTCATAAATATTAGCCAGTAGCAGAACTGTTGAGATTAAAATAGCTTTGTTGTTGTTATTCAGTCTCTGGGTCATGTCTAAGCCTTTGAGACCACATGGACTGAAGCACGCCAACTTCCACATCTTTCACTATTACCCAGTTTTTTCAAACTCATGTCCATTGAATCGATGATGCCATCCAACCATTTCATTTTCTGTCTCCCCTTTTTCCTCATGCCCTCAATCTTTCTCACCATTAGGGTCTTTTCCAATCAGGTGGCCAAAATATTGAAGCTTCAGCTTCAGCATCATTCCTTCCAATGAATATTCAGGGTTGATTTCCTTTAGGATTGACTGGTTTGATCTCCTTGCTGTCTAAGGGACTCTCAAGAGTCTTGTCCAACACCATAATTCAAAAGCAGCTTTAGTTGCTTAGCCTTCTTTATGGGGCAACTCTTATATCCATACATGACTACTGGGAAAACCATAGCTTTGACTATATAGACCTTTGTCAGAAAAGTGATATCTCTGCTTTTTAATACACTGTCTAGGTTTATCAAAGCTTTCCTTCCAAAGAGCAAGTGTCTTAACTTCCTGGCTGTATCCACAGTCCACAGTGATTTTGAAGCCTAAGAAAAGAAAATCTATCACTGTTTCCACTTTTCCCCTTCTATTTGCCATGAAGTGATGGGTCTGGGTGCCATGATCTTAGGTTTTTGAATGTTTACTTTCAAGCCAGCTTTTTCACTCTCCTCTTTCACCCTCATCAAGAGGCTCTTTAGTTCCTCTTCACTTTTAGCCATTAAGAGTGGTCTCATCTGCCTATATGAGGTGGTTGATATTTCTCCTGGCAATCTTGATTCCAGCTTGTGAGGCATCCAGCTTAACATTTCACATGATGTGCTCTGCATAGAAGTTAAATAGCCAGGGTGACAATATACAGCCTTGGTGGTTGGTGGTTTAGTCGCTAAATCATGTCTGACTCTTGCGACCCCATGACTGTAGCTACCAGGCTCCTCTGTCCATGGAATTCTCCAGGCGAGAATACTGTAGTGGGTTGCCGTTTCCTTCTCCAATACAGCCTTGACATAGCTTAATTCCTGAAAAAATTAAAAGTGCTCACTCAATGCCTTGATAGGGAATGAAATGATAGATATTTGATGCTTAAACTTTCCATTTAAGCTTTAATAAAAAAAATAAACTTTAATAAAAGAAGCACAGTCATGGGAATTCTTTTCACAGCAAGGCTTACCAGTTATCAAGACTTATCTTTGTACTGGGGCACCCAAGGCCCAGTTAAGAGTTTCCATTTAGCAACCCACTCCAGTTTTCTTGCCTGGAGAATCCCATGGACAGAGGAGCCTGGCAGGCTACAGTTCATAGCATTGCATAGAGTCAGACACAACTGAAGGGACTAAGCACTCTACTGTTAACATGATGAGGAAAGCATGGACACATCCCTACCCAACCCAGAGATGAGACTCTGTCAGTGGAAAAGTAGTCATCTAGGTTTATTCATGGATATTTGTAATTGCAAGAAAAGTTATGACCAACCTAGATAGCATATTGAAAAGCAGAGACTTTACTTTGCCAACAAAGTTCCATCTAGTCAAGTCTATGGTTTTTCCAGTGGTCACGTATGGATGTGAGAGTTGGACTGTGAAGAAAGCTGAGCGCTGAAGAATTGATGCTTTTGAACTGTGGTGTTGGAGAAGACTCTTGAGAGTCCCTTGGACTGCAAGGAGATCCAACCAGTCCATTCTGAAGGAGATCAGCCCTGGGATTTCTTTGGAAGGAATGATGCTAAAGCTGAAACTCCAGTACTTTGGCCACCTCATGCAAAGAGTTGACTCATTGGAAAAGACTCTGATGCTGGGAGGGATTGGGGGCAGGAGGAGAAGGGAACGACAGAGGATGAGATGGCTGGATGGCATCACTGACTCGATGGATGCGAGTCTGAGTGAACTCCGGGAGGGAGTTGGTGATGGACAGGGAGGCCTGGCGTGCTGCGATTCATGGGGTTGCAAAGAGTCGGACATGACTGAGCGACTGAACTGAACTGAACTGAACTGAAGTGAATTTAATAAAACTGTCTGATAAACATCTTAAGCATTTTTATTGTGTATGTTTATAATATGCCTCTATCATACAGAAAATAACAGGTGTTATTAAAGAGAAAATTGTCATAGTTATTTAAATGCAGGAAAACATCATAGCTTGCCATGCTATAACCCTCCTCCCAAAAAAATAAACCTGCTTTGAAAAATAGCTAGTAAGATAGAATTTCCATTGTAATTTCTTGTTAAAGTGTTCAGACCAATAACATTAAAAGCAAGACCAGCTTAACCCTTAAATCAATTCATTGCCCATTTAGCTTGATTTTCTCTTCAAGTGAAAAAAGAAAACCCTATAATGATATTTTAAATGACTAAAACCACATTTATCCATAACTGGTTCCTAATAAATGTTTAATCTTTCCTTTCAACTTTCCGAATAGAATCAAAATAAAATCTCAGACTAGTGAAATGCTTTTCAAAAATTTTAAATAGATATTTTCTATTTTCTAAGTAACACAAAATCAGAAGGAGTTGCGGTTTTGTGTGCATATATGCAAATACTTGCTTACTTTTCCACTAACTGTATTTCATTAATGTTTCTCATTTTCTAGAAATTAAGGAAAATCATTTGTGTGTTTTTTTTTTAATTAGTCACAACTAATTGGTTGTCAGATTTTATGAGAGGTTTTTCACTGACACAGCCAATGAGTATATAAAAAGCAAGTCAGATATATTTTTGAAAATAATTAAATCCGCCGTACAGCCACTCTGCCTTAATTACATGTTCACAATTAGGCAGGCCTTGTGTCAGGAGCCTCCCTGATTGCATTCTGTGTATTATCACCTCATTTTCAAGCACATCTGTTGGAAGCAAGCCACCCTGTGCCTCACTTCCCCCCTATTTTACACCTAGGAAAGTGCTGAGGTAGAGTGCTAAGTATTATAAATCGTCTTGCTAAAATTCCTTGGGAAAAATCACAGGGACTTCACATATAATATAGTAAGTCCCCTACATACAAACATGTTCGGTTTTAAGACCGTGATCCTACGTCTAACAAAGTTGGCTGAGGCACTCAACTAACACAATCAGATGTATAATACTGTACTGTAATAGGTTTACAATACTTTTCACACTAATAATACATAAAAAAACAAAAACAAAAAATAAAGACAACACTTTCACTGTTCCAGTAGAGTACCTTGAAAAGTGCAGTGGTACCAAGTACATCACCACTGCTTTTGCTCTTGCTTCCAGACATCCTGGACTTGAAATAAAGATACTGCAGTCTTGCACTCTGTAAATTCCTGTTCAGTAAAGTACAACCACTTGTAGAAGATGAACACATCTGATAATGTACACCAGACATGAGAACTAACATGTCATTCGTGATGTAAATACATGTTCATATCTTTGAAAGTTTGCACCTTGAAGATTCATATGTAGAGGATTTACAGTATAAATAAAGGGAATCAAAAATTATAGAATCAAAGTATTTATTGCATTCCTCTGTGAGGGCCCCATCTCTGGGAATATGTTACCTTTAGATCTAATTCCTTTTTTTTAATTTTAATTTTTATTATTTTTTAATATAAATTTATTTAATTGTAGGCTAATCACTTTACAATATTGTATTGGTTTTGCCATACATCAATATGAATCCACCATGGGTGTACACGTGTTCCCCATCCTGAATCCCCCTCCCACCTCCCTCCCCATACCATCCCTCTGGGTCATGCCTCTAATTCCTTTTTTTTTTTTAATTTTTTAAAAATTTTATTTTATTTTTAAACTTTACAATATTGTATTGGTTCTGCCATATATTGAAGTGAATCCACCACAGGCATACATGTGTTCCCCATCTTGAACCCTCCTCCCTCATCCCTCCCCATACCATCCCTCTGGGTCCTCCCAGTGCACCAGCCCCAAGCATCCAGTATCCTGCATCGAATCTGGACTGGCGACTCATTTCATATATGATATTATACATATTTCAATGCCATTCTCCCAAATCATCCCACCCTCTCCCTCTCCCACAGAGTCCAAAAGACTGTTCTATACATCAGTGTCTCTTTTGCTGCCTCTAATTCCTTTTGAAATGACTGTAGAGAATGGGAAGATGTAGTGATTTTTCTGGTTTTGATTCTCAAAGCCAATGAAGTTTTCTTTTAGTTCAGTTTTAAAAACATGAAATTGTTTCAAGTGATGCTCATGTCGTAGTGAGGAAAAATTCTGAAAAACTCTCTACTTCACCTTTTTCTAAAAAGTTGACCCTAGAGAAGACAAAGTAGATAAGTCAGGTGTGAAATATTAACCTCTGTTGTTGTTCGGTCCTAAGTTGAGTCCGACTCTTTATGACCCCATGCACTGTAGCCCGTCAGGCTCCTCTGTCCACAGATTTCTCCAAGTAAGAGTATTAGAATAGGTTGCCATTCCCTTCTCCAGGGGATCTTCCCAATCCAGGGATCGAATCAGGGTCTCCTTCATTGCAGACAGATTCTTTACTGTGTGAGCCACCAGGGAGGTCCTGGAATTTGCTCAAATTCATGTCCATCGAGTTGGTGATGCCATCCAGCCATCTCATCCTCTGCTGCCCTCTTTTCCTTTTGCCTTCCATTTTTCCCAGTATCAGGGTCTTTTCCAATTAGTCAGCTCTTTGCATCAGGTGGCCAAAGTATTGGAGCTTCAGCTTCAGCATCAGTTCTTCCAATGAATATTCAGGACTGCTTTCCTCTAGGATTGACTGGTTTGATCTCTTTGCCGTCCAAGGGACTCTCTCGAGTCTTCTCCAACACTAGAGTTCAAAAGCATCAATTCTTTGATGCTCAGTCTTTTTATGGTCCAACGCTCATGTCCATACATGACTACTGGAAAAACCGTAGCTTTGACTAGATGGACCTTTGTCAGCGAAGTAATGTCTCTGCTTTTTAATAAGTTGTCCAGATTTGTTCTTTTGTTCTAACTTTTCTTCCAAGAAGGAAGCATCTTTTAATTTCAATAATATCAGCACATGCAATAAAATATTAGTTTTATTAGTCTGGGAGTTAATAAGTCTGTGTTTTAAATGTGTTCAAGAAAACACATCTGATTTAGTTGTTTTTCTGTTGCTGTAAGAGCATAAAATTAGATGTCTAGTAGAGAAGGTGGTGCAGTGATAGAGAATTTGCCTGCCAAGCAGGAGATACAAGAGATGGATTTGATCCATGGATCAGGAAGATCCCTTGGAGGAAGAAAGGGCAACCCACTCCAGTAATCTTGCCTGGAAAATTCAATGTACAGAAGAGCCTGGTGGGCTACAGTCTATGAGGTCACAAAGAGTCGAACATGACTGAGCGTGCGCGCGCGCGCACACACACACACGTGTGCAAGCACACACACACACACAACACACACACAGAAGGTGCTTCATGGAGTAGATTAAGTATACAGTCATTATATTTGGAATGCTGGGTAGCGTGGCTGCATTGTAGAATCATGAAATGTGAGGAAGAAATTCACTTAGGTGAATAAAGAGGTGAGGAATGATTTACATTTCTATGCAACAGTGTGCACAGAAGGGTGGTGGTGTGCCATTTTCATGTATAAGTAAATGAGACACAAGCTCGTAGGAAGGAGAGAGACCCGGAGGGGTGGTGTTGCCCTCTCAGTAATGACAGTGACTTCAGCAGGTTTCCAGATTTCTTGTGTTTTGCTCAGCCGGAGACTGGTGGACTATGTGGGGTGAGGGGGAACAGCCTTGTGTCAGTAGCCAGCACAGTGGCTTGTGTTCCTGCTCTGCCCTTCACTTGCCTGTGGCCTCATAAATTGTTCTGCCCCCCCATCAGTTGCCTCTTTCCTTCCAGGTTGCCCAATATGTGTCCTGTCAGCCTCTGGGAGGGAGTAGCTAGTCATGATGACCCCTGCGCCCCCCGCCAAACCCAAATTCTAACCAAGCTCCAAGTCTCTGCTATAGGTGAATTAGCACAATGCTTATATTGTCATAATTTACTGTTTGTACCAGGGAATGTGGTTCTGGCTTTATTGTGCTTTTCAAAAAACAGAAGGAATTTATCATTTTGTAGAATTGTTGAATTATTTTTTGGCCTTTCAACCCCGTACTGAAGAATGTTAGTCTTGAGTACATTTCATGTTTCTGAGCAAGGCTTTCCTTTGCTCCCATGAACTTTCTTTCTTTTTTATTCAATGAATCTATTTTATTTATTTTTCCCCATGAACTTTCTATAGTAAGTGGCTGCTGTCACAGAGGCTTCTGTGAGAAGAGCTTAAATTGAATGTAACAGCTTTAAGATCTATTTTTTCTAAATGAATAGACATTGTTAATTCTTTTCTGAAACAATATATTTGGTAGATTAACCAAAAAATATTTCCTGTTGTATCAGAGAGAAAATATATAAATATTAATATTTTGAGAGTGTTCTGTCCTTGACCCAATAGTATCTTTCAGGGCTAGTTATCCAAAGTCTTTTTGGGGATTAGTCATGGGCTTCCTTGTTGCTTTAAAATACTGCCCTCAGTATAAGGAACATCATTCTGTAATATTAATGCATGCTAGCACTGGGTCCTACATTAATGGCTTTCAGCAACAACAGAGCCAAGTTTCTGCCATCAGAATCATATGCATTACATATTTAGACTTTTTTTATTGAGCTATACTTGATTCACAGTAGTGTGTTAGCTTCAGGTGTACACTTTGCTTACACAAAGCTGTACACAACTTTGTTGGTTACAATCATACACAAATTATTTTTCAGATTCTTTTGCAGTATAGGGTATTGTGATATATTGAATATAGTTTCATGTGCTATACAATAGGTCTTTGTTGTTTGTCTATTTTATAAACAGTAGTGTGTGTACATTAATTCCATACTTCTAAGTTATTCTTCCCCCAACCTTTCCTCTTTGGTAAGTTCATTTTCTATATCTCTATTTCTGTTTTGTAAATAATTTCATTAATATTATTTTTTAGATTCCACATATAAGTGATACCATATAATAATTGTCTTTCTATGTCTGATTTACTTCGCTTAGCCAGATAATCACTAGGTCCATCCACGTTGCTACAAATGGCATTATTTTGTTCTTTTTATGGTTGAGTAGTATTCCATTGTGTGTATGTACCATATCTATTTTATCTAGTCATCTGTCATGGACACTTAGGTTGCTCCCATTTCTTGGTTATTGTAAATAGTGCTGCAATGAACAATGGGGTATAGACATGTTTTAATATGGAATCTATGTGAGAAATAATTTCTTCAATGGTTTAAAATTCATTTTAACCATGCCTCTGGTGTTTAGAAAACAAAGTATGTGATATTTCTAAACATAGTCTCAATTTGTTATGCATAGAATTTAACTTAATGTAGGTGAGCCTGTGGGCTGACTCTATCAATCTCTAACATGTTATTTGCTCACACAGAATTTAGATTTTTAAAGGTAGGAACTCTGGGAGAAGAGGGTCAATAACCCCCAAAAGGATTTCGGAAATGCTCTGTCTTCTCTTTCCATATTATTTTTTCTCCTATAGTGAAGCTCTGCCTAGATAAAAAGAGTATTCCTTTTTCTAAACAGGAAACTAAGCCTAGGCATGAGAAAATGCACTCCCTCTGAACTTCCCCTCAAGTTTGCTTCCCAGTGGTTAATTACATCTATCATATTTATTTGACCTTCATAAACACAGTTAAAATCTTTTTTGGTTGGTTAGATAAGGACACAAACACTTTAGTTGATGAAGTTATTAATAAGCTATTCTAAATCAATATTTTATGAATATTTGTGACCATCATCAATATGATCATTATAAATTAATTAGTATGCCAGGTACTTTGTGCATTTTGCATGCATGCAGTTCAGTTCAGTCGCTCAGTCATGTCCAACTCTTTGCGACCCCATGAATGGCAGCACGCCAGGCCTCCTTGTCCATCACCATCTCCCGGAGTTCACTCAGACTCACGTCCATCGAGCCCGTGATGCCATCCACCCATCTCATCCTCTGTTGTCCCCTTTTCCTCCTGCCCTCAATCCCTCCCAGCATCAGAGTCTTTTCCAATGAGTCAACCCTTCGCCTGAGGTGGCCAAAGTACTGGAGTTTCAGCTTTAGCATCATTCCTTCCAATGAACACCCAGGGCTGATCTCCTTCAGAATGGACTGGTTGGATCTCCTTGCAGTCCAAGGGACTCTCAAGAGTCTTCTCCAACACCACAGTTCAAAAGCATCAATTCTTTGGCGCTCAGCCTTCTTCAGAGTCCAACTCTCACATCCATGCATGACCACTGGAAAAACCATAGCCTTGACTAGATGGACCTTTGTCTAAATATTAATATTTAACCCTCATAACAACCCAAGGAAATTTTCATGTTGAGAAATGGTCCTAGTCCACATCAGGAATGGATGACTGAGCTGGAGTTCAAAGTTAGAGTTGACTAGCCTTTCTCACACTACATTCTTCTTTAAAATTATCGGTACATCTTGACTTTGTTGTTGTTTGGAGAAGGCAATGGCACCCCACTCCAGCACTCTTGCCTAGAAAATCCCATGGACAGAGGAGCCGGGTGGGCTGCAGTCCATGAGGTCGATAAGAGTCGGACACAACTGAGTGACTTCACTTTCACTGTTCACTTTCATGCACTGGAGAAGGAAATGGCAACCCACTCCAGTGTTCTTGCCTGGAGAATCCCAGGGACAGGGGAGCCTGGTGGGCTGCTGTCTATGGGGTCGCACAGAGTCGGACACGACTGAAGTGACTCAGCAGCAGCAGCAGCAGCAGCAGCAGCAGCAGTCGCTAAGTTGTGTCCAACTCTTTTTTGACCCCATGGACTATATATAGCCCACCAGGCTCCTCTGTCTATGGGATTTCCCAGACATGAATACTGGAGTGGGTTGACATTTCCTTTTCCATGGGATCATCCCAACCCAGGGATTGAACCCATCTCTCTTCCTTAGCAGGTAAATACTTTGAAAGTGAAAGGTGCTCAATCGTGTCCAACTCTTTGCAACCCCATGGGCTATACAATCCATGGAATTTTCCAGGCCAGAATACCAGAGTGGGTAGCTGTTCCCTTCTCCAGGGGATCTTCCCAACACAGGGACTGAACCCAGCTCTCTTCCTTGGCAGGTGAATACTTTGAAAGTGAAAGTGAAAGTTACTCAATCATGTCCAACTCTTTGCAACCCCATGGACTATACAATCCATGGGATTCTCCAGGCCAGAATACCAGAGTGGGTAGCTATTCCCTCCTCCAGGGGATCTTCTCAACCCAAGGATTGAACCCAGGTCTTCCGCACTGCAGGCAGATGATTTACCAGCTGAGCCACCATGGAAGCCTACCACTGAGCATTCTTGACTAGGGCTTCCCAGGTGGCACTAGTGGTAGAGAACCCACCTGCCAATGCAGGAGACACAAGAGATATGGATTTTATTCCTGGGTCAGGAAGATCCCCTGGAGAAGGGAGCAACAACTTACTCCAGTATTCTTATCTGGAGAATCCCATGGACAGAGGAGTCTGGTGGGCCACGGTCCATAGGGTCCCAAAGAGTCAGACTTGACAGAAGTGACTTCTCTTGCTCGCACATATCTTTACTAAGTGCCTTCAAATGGAGATGCTTCCATAGAAATACAGGGATGTTTTCAATAATGTTCCTTCTCCTGTGAGGTTTCTAGTCTAGCTGGTGAGTGAAGCAGAATTTACACAAAGATGAACCATGATGGAGGAATAAAGTAGCCTAGAGTATTAAATAATTAATAACATACAAGCAGTTTGCATCCCTTACACAATAAGGAATGGAATGAAAGGCCAAGGAAACTTGAAACTACCCAAACTGCATAGGTGGACAGTTTTGCTTGCAAAGGTAAGCACATTATTAAGGTACATGTTGGTAATTCCACTGAAGACAATGTAATTCAAATAGTAACTAGACTAAGATGAAGGTGACAGAAAGTGCCTGACTTTGGTCTACAATCATTGGCAAGGGGTGGGGGCCAGTCCCATTCCAGGAGAAGCCTCCCTGCCACATCTAATTAGTGTTTTACCATAGAAAGCATCTCACTGGCCCAGTTAACCTTGAAAGATGGGATGTACCACCCTCGCGGCCTTCTGCAGGGCACTGATCTGAATGTTAAGATGCAAGTCAAGGCAGAGTTTGAAGCGTTAAACACAGAAAAACTCAGGAGAGCACCAGAAGGACTGACTGACGTGCTTCTGCCCCAGGAAAGGAAAATGTGACTTCATTGCTCACAGCCAGCTGGATGAGAGTGGATGCCTCGCTGCTAGAGAAGCTTCTGAGAGTCTCAGATGCTCTGCACAATCCAGGATGGAGGACAGGAGCTGTCTGTTTGGGATGATGAGTGGTATTGTTTTTTGCAGAATTGCCTATCTTCAAATGATCTTGAGAGCCTGCAGAATGTCTTTGCAGGTTGTTGGGCCACTTACTGTTGACTCACCTGCTCTGGTGACTGCAGGAGCCAGGCTTCCTGGGGGTCTCCTCGCAGGGACTCTCAGAGGACATGTCATGAGCGATGTTTCCCTTTGTCTCTGATGGACTTGGACCCCTCTTCTCATCCACAGGCACACATGTATGCAAACTCACACATGGTCCCCCAGTCCCTGGCTCTGCCTGCACAAGCCTTAAGGTCATCATTATTTATTATGTCTGGGGGAATGCTGCCATCGCCCGTGACAACCATGATTAATGATAATGTGCAAACCTGAGGTAATTTGCTGACATATTAGATCTTTGTGAGGCACCAGAATGGAAGCAGCATTTTTCAAACTCTGCTCTGCTGGAGCCCCAGGGGCTGTGCTGGCTGCCGGTGGGAGGGGAGGGCGGCAGCTCCCGAAGCTGCAGCTCCGTTTTTAGTTATGTATTTATTTGTTTATCATTATTGTTAATTTTTAGATGAAGAACAGTAAGTGTGTTCTACTAAAAAAAAAATGTTAGAAAACAGTGAGATAGAAGAGTCTGTGCTGAAAGGGGCATACCAAGGGTATTCTTGGACCATTTTCTGGAACCTTCTAGACCTGTCTTTATGTGTTTTTAGTTTAATAATTATCTATACTTGTTTGCATGTAGTTTGTTATTTAGTTGCTCAGTTGTGTCCAGTGCTTTGCAACTCCATGGGTTGTAGCCCACCAGGCTCCTCTGCCCATGGGATTTCCTAGGTGAGAATGCTAGAGTGCGTTGCTATTTCATCCTCCAGGGAATACTCCCCACCCAGGGATAAAACCCATGTCTCTTGCATCGACAGGCATATTCTTTACCACCAAGCCACCTTGAATCTACCCCTTCATTTATAGTTACTGATTATTTTCAGGGGTAGATACCCAGTAAGCTTCATAAGGAATTCCAACATTTATCTCCTTCACATTTCACATTTGATATAACCTTAATCATCATCCAAAAGGAATATGTCCCTCTTGGGCTTCCCTCATAGCTCAGTTGGTAAAGAATCCAACTGCAATGCAGGAGACCCTGGTTCAATTCCTGGGTTGGGAAGATCCGCTGGAGAAGGGATAGGCTACCCACTCCAGTGTTCTTGGGCTTCCCTTGTGGCTCAGCTGGTAAAGAATTCGCCTGCAATGTGGGAGACATTGGTTCGATCCCTGGGTTGGGAAGATCCCCAGGAGAAGGGAAAGGCTACCCATTCCCGTATTCTGGTCTGGAGAATTCCATTGACTATATAGTCCATGGGGTCGTAAAGAGTTGGACACAGCTGAGCAACTTTCACTTTCCCTTCCATGCATGCAGGTCAAGAGGTCTTTCTATTTCAGTCTGGCCAATAAGTTCAAAACCATTAACTGAGAGGGCCTGGCAGTTCTTGCCAGAATATGAACTGAGTGACGATGGCTGCTTTTTAGCAAGGTCTCTGCCAGTTTCGTGAATTGCCTCTTGATTCCTCCCAAATGGCACTGATGTTCCTGATCAAATAAATTTGTGCTGCATGTGAACTGTCTTGTTTGCTGGGAAGTGAGTTCACAGCCCACCAACAGGGCCGACCTGGACGACCTTTGCAACGAAAATATCAAGGCTCTTCTGTGTGTGTGCTAATGAGCCCTGGAAGCTGTGCTTCCTCTTCTCCTTTCCTGCGTCATGGAGATGCACGCTGTTCTGTACCAAGCTTCTACATTGTGCACACATATCCAGGGAGAGGTAGCATTCCCAAATTCTTGAAGGAGACAGACTAGGAGACACACAGAGTAATTGTTTTGAGAAATGAGTACCGGTCACTCTTTTTTTAACAAAAAACTACTTTAACACAGGAACATTAGAAATAATCCACCTCCTCTGAAAGAAACTCACACATGAAGCAGACCAAATCAACTATTCTTGTGTTTGATTTTGAACTCTGAAGTATCAATCTTGACCCTGTAAGTTCCCATGTGTGTGTATTTGGGCAGCTGCTGCTGCTAAGTCGCTTCAGTCGTGTCCAACTCTGTGCGACCCCACAGATGGCAGCCCACCAGGCTCCCCGTCCCTGGGATTCTCCAGGCAAGAGCACTGGAGTGGGTTGCCATTTCCTTCTCCAATGCATAAAAGTGAAAAGTGAAAGTGAAGTCGCTCAGTCATGTCCGACTCTTAGCAACCCTATGGACTGCAGCCTACCAGGCTCCTCTGTCCATGGAATTTTCCAGGCAAGAGTACTGGAGTGGATTGCCATTGCCTTCTCCGGGGGCCAAATTTGCTTCAGTCGTATCTGACTCTTTGTGACCTCATGAGCTATAGCCCGCCAGGCTCCTCTGTCCATGGGAATCCTCCAGGCAAAAATACTGGAGTGGGTTGCCATGCCCTCCTCCAGGGGATCTTCATGACCCAGGGGTTGAACCTGTGTCTCTTAAGTCTCCTGCATTGGCAGGCAAGTTCTTTACCACTAGCACCACCTAGTAATTAACAATTCAAGATAAAATTATTTCAAAATGAAGTTTTATCCCTCTCTCTCTTTTTCCTTTTAGGAAACAATATGGCCAGTACAACAAGATGCATGTGTATCTCTATTTAACTGAAACAAATTTATGACAGAACTGGTAGATTGAAAGATATTTCCGAAAAGTTTTCTTTAGTTTTAAAAAGTGATTTATTCAGGGTAACTTTAAATAACTCTTCCCGAATTTAAAATATGATTCAATATGAAAAAAATAACTTCACAGCCATCTCCTCAGGAACATGTGTTTTGAGATGTGATGTAATCTTATGTTCTAAATTTAAGAATTGAAGGGTGAAGTGTCCCCATTCTCCATATTTATGCACAGACACACCATTTCTTTGACACGTCTAAGTGACAAATAGATGTCATTCTGTCTAAGTGACATCACAGAACTAAAAGCTGCCACAGTGAGACCAGGCCCAGAGTGTGAGTTCCAGACCAGCTTCATCACTGGACAGTCTCTTCACTGCTCTGATGTTTCCCTCCTGGTAGAATGATGGAGCAGGACTTCTCCCTCTCAGCAAAGATCTTATGTGGTCACAGCTTCATGGAGGGTGGAGCTGGGTTACTAAGAGTAAAGGCTGGCTCCATAGCTACTCAACCCTGTGCCCTTGGGCAGGTGGCCTACAGTGTAGACTCAGTGCCAGGGCTCCCAGCCTCCAGGATCTAATGCATGATGATTTGAGATTGAAATGATATAATAATAGAAATAAAGTGCACAATAAATGGAATGCTCTTGAATCATCCTGAAAACATCCTCCTCCCATCCCACCATCAGTGGAAAAATTGTCTTCCATAAAACCAGTCCCTGATGCCAAAAGAGTTGGGCGTTGCTGGCATGGTTCATCTCCATTGTCCATTTCTCCATCAATGAAGCAAGGGAAAAACAGAGCCCTGCTGATCAGGCTGCTGTGGGGGATTCAATGATTTCATCCCTGCCAGTCACTTAGAACTGGGACCTTAGTACCACTCCATGCATACTTAGTTGCTGTATTTTCTTTTTTTTTTTTTAAGCCCTGGGTAAAGAATCACTGTTGGAGAAGGAAATGGCAACCCACTCCAGTACTCTTGCCTGGAAAATTCCATGGACAGAGGAGCCTTGTAGGCTACAGTCCATGGGGTCACAGAGTCGGACACGACTGAGCGACTTCACTTTCACTTTTCACTTTCATGCATTGGAGGAGGAAATGGCAACCCACTCCAGTGTTCTTGCCTGGAGAATCCCAGGCACGGCAGGTCTTGGTGGGCTGCCGACTATGGGGTCACACAGAGTCGGACACGACTGAAGCGACTTAGCAGCAGCAGCAGCAGCAAAGAATCACTGTAAATCTAATGTCATTTCTGTCCCTAACCAGCTGGTACCCAAAAAGGTAGATTCTCCTCAGCTGTGAAATGAGGGACGATCCAACACCATCCTGACCTTATTAATCAGCTTGTCTCTGCCTAATGGGAGTTCCTTTCTCTGGCTTGTAAACTGGCTATTTTCTCTGCCAGAAACTTAAGAGGTAAAGTCAGAACTTAAGAGGCAAAGTGCTGCCCAGTAATAATTAAGCAAATGTATTTGTGCTAAAATATACAACAAAAATTTCAAATAATAACCTAAATTGATATATTTTAAAATTCTATAGAAATTCAGTTAACCTAAAAAAACCAAAACAAAACCTGAACTTTAAATAATAATAAAGAGAAAGTAAAGCATTTATTTGATAGGATAACTTGCTACTAAGTGATCAGAATTTGTTGATGACAGTGAACCTCTGAAAAGAAAGTTGCCAGGGATGGATGTTTCCCAGTTACACCTTACCCGCTATGATGCATTAAAGGGCAAAAACACCAGAAAAGAAATGGCTAGAGAAAACCGAACATGATGACTAGAGTCTAGGTATGAAAAACCATAAAATATCCATAATGAAAATAAAGTTGCTAAACAAAACCAAAATGACTCAATACTTTTTTTTTGTATATATAGCATTCCAAGTCTTTTTCCTGTAAAGCAGACTTTAGGAAAAGAGTGATTGGCCAGGTGGCAGTGGTCAGGCTCTCTCGCCCCACATTTGGTGAGTAATGATTATGTAACAGCTGAGATCACTTACCACACTGGGCATGTGTGTCACGAGGTACTTGCTTGGCCATGGGCTACTTTTCTTCTGTAAGCATTATAAGGTCCACCTGGAAAGCCCTTGCGGGTGTGTTGGGGTGTGTAATTTTATGTCTGCTGCTGCCACGGTCACCACCAGAGAATAAACATGTCTGCAGCTCCTGCAGCTCCTCACACTTTCTCCCAGCCTCTAATCTCATGCCTTGCCTACCCCGGGTTTGGCCAACAGTGTCGCACAGCAAGACAGTTGGCATTATCAGCAGGATTCCCAGCAGGTGGAGGAGCCTGAGGCTCCAATGGATGGAGGAAGCCAGTGGCCACCGCATAGCATGTGGAACCCAGTGACTGAGGTCCTCTCTGCATAGGCCCCTGTGGAAGACTGGGAGACAGTGGATGGGTCCCAGGATAGCCTTGAAAAGGTGTTAGAGGCAGTGAGTTCCCCTTTGCCGAACAAGGCAGCACTGATTGCTGCTGGCACCGTGGGCTGGATTTTCCTGACTGCCCTGAAGGTGAATATGGATCATGCCCTATGCAATGCAGTGCAGGGGCGCAATGCAGAGATGCTTGAAGGAACTAGCTCAATGTGTAGTGGTATTAGAGTAAGAACTGCGTGACCCTGAAGAACCCAGCATCTCTGATAGCGAGGTGGTAAGGGAACATTATGAGACTAACGAACGTTATAAGACTGTGGGTCCCCACTTGTTAGCAAGGCCCGTTGTGCAGCAGAAGGACAGGGTCGAGGAGGCGTGGATGCCCTGGGAGGCCAAGAGAAGAGGAACGAGACAGACTCTGCAGTCAGGATGAAGTGCACAAAGGCCGGCAAAGTGCAAGGACTAACCCCAGTGGAGAGAGAGAGAGAAAAGGCAAAAGGGAAAGGGAAACCATAGAGCTGGGTCAGGGCCTGCCGACCCATCCCTGTGGAGCCCTGAGGAGTCCACTGAGACTGCAGAGAGCCAGAAATGTCGCTCAGGATGGCAAGTGAAGTGCAGAAAATACAAGGACCTGGGCTTCAGAGTGGTGGACAATGACAGGGAAACCATCACTGTGCTTGGAGCCAGCCGGACATCCATCCTTTGAGCTTCTATGTTGGCCTGATGAGTGGAGGAGAGAAGGCAATGGCACCCCACCCCAGTACTCTTGCCTGGAAAATCCCATGGATGGAGGAGCCTGGTGCGCTGCAGTCCATGGGGTCTCTAGGAGTCGGACACGACTGAGGACTTCACTTTCACTTTTCACTTTCATGCATTGGAGAAGGAAATGGCAACCCACTCCAGTGTTCTTGCCTGGAGAATCCCAGGGACGGGGCAGCCTGTGGGCTGCCGTCTATGGGGTCGCACAGAGTCAGACACGACTGACGTGACTTAGCAGCAGCAGCAGCAGCAATGAGTGGAGGATCCTCCAGAAGATGACAAATGCTTTACAGGTGGCATGTGAGACACCATTTTGTACAATTCCCCGTTCACCTCTTTTGATTCCTTAACTACTACCTCGATGTTGGCAAGCTTGGGAGAAGTAGAGGGATGGCAGCAGGCAGAGGGGATTTGAAGTGTGAAGGTCCCAAAGCAGGGCCAAGATGGTGAAGGCCCCTACCGGGTAAGGAGAATGCAAATGTGGGCTGATGTGCTGACAGTGGGAGTTGACAGAAATAAAACTGATAAAACAGCCCAATGCTCTGCTCCTGGAGTAATGGCAGCAACTGAGCCTGGAGCAGCAGTTTACCAAGTGTGGGAAGAACCTACAGCAAGAGATACTGGCAGTCCAGTTAAAGATTACATGGCGCCCACGATGTTCCTTCAGATGCCCTTTCACACTTTGAAATACTGTAAAGGCTGTGTCCTTAGCTTTGGAAATTGTATGGCTCTCTGTGTGGAGGTAAAGTCTGTGTCTCATGCTGTGCTACTAACTTGGTTCTCTTGCAGATTTAGAACAATGTGAACCAGAGCTTATAAAGCATTTGGAATCACGTGGGTGGGCTGTGAACGCCTCAAAAATCCCCCCTTTCAAGGGATGGGCCTGGCACCTGCGGGGATTTAAATCCCACTGGGGTTGAGTTGCCTGTGTGGAGGCTCTCCTGCAATCTCACAAGGACAGACTGTGGACTGGACTTGGCCTTGGGAGATAAAGGCACTCCACATGTGGTGGGTGGCTCTTCTTTTCCCATGAGGGCAAGGACTGCAACATGAGTTCCAGGTGATACCTGGCACTGGGCTTTGCTATGTGTTGGGGATGTAGCTATTTGTTTTTGTAGCATCTACTGCTGTTGCAAGATGTAAATCCAAGGGTCAGTGTTACTCGCCAAGGAAATGTCACAGAAGATGGACTATACATAGCCTGTGAGGCGAGAGACCCAGAAGGGGATGGAACATAGGGAGAAAGCAATTGGCCAGCTGGTGGTGGTCAGTCTATCTCACCCCACGTTTTGTAAATAATGATTTTGTAACAGATCACTTATAGAACTGAGCATGTGCGTCGTGAAGTACTCGCTTGGCCACCGGCTACTTTTGTTCCGTAAGCATAAATAAGCTCCACCTAGAAAGCCCTCACAGGTGTGTTGGGCTGTGTTACGTTACATCTGCTGCGGCCACCACCTCTGCCCCCACCATTAGGGAATAAATGCATCTGCAGCTCCTAGGGCTGCTCACATTTTCCTCCAGCCTCTTAGCTGGCACCTTGCCTCCCCTGGGCTCGGTGAACAGCGAGCTACAGCAAGACAGACACATGAGACTAATGGCCTAATGGAGTTCCTGGTTGGTCATATTTACTAAATTTTTCTTGTTTGAGCAGCTCTCTGTACTGTACAAGGTTACAGAACTTTTCCTTTTGTGGCCAAACCTGAAATAAACAAAATGTATAACTTCATTATTTTATGAGTCATAACATTTATAGTAAGTATGTCATTGTTAGGTAACAGACAAAAGATAGATGTCCTATAAAATATTCAGGAAACAGGAATGATTATTAAAAAGCGAGAAACCCCTATAAGCCTATGCCCCAAAGAACAATTTTAAACTTGTTGGAGTAGATTTATCTAAATTTTTCTCCTATGGCAATATAAGATTATGCTTTTTTCCCCTACTGAACCTCTTTTTAAAAAGTATTTATGTCTTATTTGGCTGGGCTGGGTCTTAGTTGCAGCATGTGGGACCTAGCTCCCTGACCAGGGATCAAACCCAGGCCCCCTGAATTGGGACTGTGGAGTCTTAGCTACGGGACCACCAGGGAAGTCCTTGAACCTATTAAAACACTTTTGCATAGCATATATTTGCCTCATTGGCAGTTTTAATCAAACACTATATGTAAATATTTTTAATCCCTCCTTTTCCCTCCACAAAGGCCATCCCTTCCATCAGTTTTTACAAGTCCTTTTGCTATTCACTTTACCAAATTTCTTTAAGTTTAAATTTACTTCAAAATTATTGCCTCCTTTAAATTTCTTCCTACTTTAATAAGTTTCTAAGTCCTATTCATGTATCTACTGATTTCATGTTACAATAGATCAGAAGCTTAGATATCCTTTATTCCCATGTACTTGTCTCAGTTTTTAGTCAAATCCATTATAACCATATAAATACCATGAACCACTGAGGCAGGTAGTGTTCTATAATCACATTTTCCCTTTTTGCCATTTTTTAAAATAATTTTTATTTTTTGGAGTAGAGTTGCTTGCAATGTTGTATTAGTTTCTACTGTACAGCAATGTGAATCAGCTATACATAAAAAAAAAAATACTCCCTCTTTTTTTGATTTCCTTCCCATTTAGGTGTCACAGAGCATTGATTAGAGTTCCCTGTGCTATACAGTAGATTCTCATTAGTTAATTATCTCTTATAGCATCAATAGTATGGGTTTCCCAGGTGGCATTAGTGGTAAAGAACCCACCTACCAATGAAGGAGACACACGAAACACTGTTCGATCCCTGGGTTGGGAAGATCCCCTGGAGGAGGGCATGGCAGCCCACTCCAGTATTCTTGCCTGGAGAATCCCATGGACAGAGGGCCTGGGAGCCTGGTGGTCTATGGTCCATAGGGTGGCAAAGAGCTGGACACAACTGAAGTGACTTAGCACACGCACCCATCGATGGTATGTATATGTTCATCTCAGCCCCCTTCCTCTTTGTGTTCATATGTTTGTTTTCCACATCTGTGTCTCTATCTCTGTTTTGTAAATAAGGTCAGTGATACCTTTTTTCTAGATTCCACATATATGGGTTATTTTATGGTACTTGTTTTTCTCCATCTGCTTTACCTCATTTTGTATGACAGTCTGGATCCGTCCACCATTTTTGCTTTAAACAGCTAAGACTTCCACACTTCGCAGCTCAGAACACTGTTCTACACAGTCACGTGTGCCAGGTAACTTCTCAGTTCTAGAGCTCCCTGGCTGCCAGTCTGAAGTGGCCGCCCCCTGCATAGCCCCAGCCCCTCTGTGTGACTCTCAGTATTCCTTACATTTCTCCCTGGTGTTGGGTTTCCCAAGTCCTATATATCTTCCTCTGAGTTCTCCTCCTTCCTCTTCCATCCAGTCACTTCTGAGAAAGGGTGCCTGAGATCTACATTCACGGGGGGAAAGGAGAGGGTGGGACAAATTGAGGGTATCAATGACATACATATATATATATATAGTACCATGTATAAAATAGACAGCTAGTGGGGAGCTGCTGTAGAGGGCAGGGATCTCAGCTCAGTGCGCTGTGATGGCCTAGAGGGGTGGGATGGGGGTGGGGTGGGAGGGTGGTCCATGAGGAAGGGGGTATATGTATACATACAGCTGATTTTGGAGAAAATGGTATTTGTTTTCTTCTTGTTTCTCTTCTCTCTTCCTCTTCACATCCTTTCTTTCTCAGAGTCTTTCTGTCTCTCTGATATGTAATTGTATTTTTTAACTAGTTTCCTACTCTTGGGGCTTTCATCTTATCCCTTCATTTTCATTATTATAAACATTGCTGGTAAAAAAAAAAAAGTCCAATATTTGAGCATATCTCTTTGCACACACATTTTTACAATATGCCATCATTTTCCAATTTGCCCTCCAAAATATAAGTTTCATGTCTAACAAGTTTGTGTAAGAGTAATAGCTCTTCTCTTACCCTTTTCAACATTAAGCATTGTCTCTTTTATCGTTTTCAGTTTGACAGGCAAATTAATTTCATGCCATCTTTCATTCTTCTGAATATATGCCTTTGGAAAGCAATATATTTCTGAAAGTAGAGCATTCATTCTTTCACATAAATGGTCATATGACAGTTCCTACTGATAAAGACAAATGGTAAAAAATTTAAATAAATTTGTGGATAAAGATCAATTAAATGTTTAAGAAATTATTAATTCCCTGTGGCTCAGTGGGAAAGAATCTGCCTACAGTGCAGGAGATGCAGGAGACATGAGTTTGATCCCTGGGTCAGGAAGATCCGCTGGAGGATTAAATGGCGACCCACTCCAATATTTGCCTGGGAAATCCCATGGACAGAGGAGCCCAGCACGCTACAGTCCATGAGGTCGCGGTGTCAGACACAACTGAGCGACTAAGCATAGCACAGCACAATTATGAATTAAATGTGCATGTATGTGTGTAAAGATATAGTATGTTAGGTTAAGAAACAAATCAAAAAATTCTGCTGTATCTTTGTGTCAATAACATCTTACATTTAAACTTGAATGTTGTTTTCTATCCCCTTTATTAATTTTTTAAATGCAGGTGAAGTACCAATGTGGAGAAGGAAATGGCAACCCTTGTCCAAAATGTGAGAGCCCCCTGGTGGTGAAAGTGGTGAAAGTGCCTTTAGACACAGACTAGTATATTTATCCTTGGCTTGAATTCTAAATCCATGAGATCCAGGTATTTTAAAGTTCCTGGAAATATAGGGGGCAAAGTTAATAAAAAGATTAATGACATTAACTTAAAATTTTAAAGTTTTCAAATGTAACTTCATTAGGGAAAATTATGATTTTTGGAGGTGATAAAAAGCTAAGTTCAATTGAGTTCTTATGAGTGTCCCTGGAAACTGCAGAAATCAAACCTATATGTCAGGTCACAGAGGAGTTACGATGTGCTTGGAGCCTTGATGACCACTCTCAGCAATTTTAAAACCCTTTGAGAGGGTCTCCAAGAAATTGCTGTCATTTTGCCTTGAAGAAAGTGAGGATATGCAAGCTGGAGAAGATAGGAAGTGTGTCAGTTATTTGCAAGAGTCAGAAGGGCTTTGTAATAGTGATATTTGTAATAGTGTAATATTTGTGCAAGTATTTGTACAAATAATTGTACAAATAGTATAATATTTTTAATAGTGTGTCCCTTCCACACCTGGACAGCAAAGGCATAAATAGAAGCTGAGAATAGAGAGAGCAGTTTCAGGTCCATATAAGGAGGAACTTGAAAGTGAAAGTGAAGTTGCTCTTTGTGGCCCGTGGACTGTAGCCCACCAGGCTCCTCCGTCCATGGGATTCGCCAGGCAAGAATACTGGAGTGGGTTGCCATTTCCTTCTCCAGGGGATCTTCCCATTACAGGGATCGAACCCAGGTCTCCCACATTGCAGGCAGACGCTTTAACCTCTGAGCCACCAGGGAAGCCCAAGGAGGAACTTACAATTTTTTATTAATTTTTATTGGAGTGTAGTTGCTTTACAATGTTCTGTTTCCGCTGTACAAAAGTCAATGAGCTATATGTATGCATATAGCCTCTCTTTTTTGGATTTCCTTCCCATTTAGGAAGGAAATCAGAGAGCACTGAGTAGAGTTCCCTGTGCTATGAAGTAGGTTTTCATTAGTTAGCTATTTTATACATAGTATCAGTAGTATGTGGATGTCAATGCCAATTGCCAATTCATCTCCCTCTTTTCCTCATACTTTTGTTCTCTATATCTCTGTTTTGCAAAACACATCATGTATCCCATTTTTCTAAATTCCACATATATGCATTTATATATGAAATTTGTTTTTCTCTTTCTGGCTTACTTCATGCTGTATGGCAGTCTCTAGGTCCATTCATGTCTCTTCACATAACCCCATTCCATTCCTTTTTTATGGTTGACTAATATTCCATAGAACTTACTATTAAAAAAACATTATTTTAAAAAGGGAGAGGACTGCCCTGTAAGGTAATGAGTCCCCCATCTCTGGGAGCATTCAAGCATAAGATGGAGACCTGCTGGTCAAAATCGCCACAGAGGGGATTCAGGCTTTCAGGGAATGGCATGGACTACACTATACCCTTCTCACCCTCCATCCCTGAAACTGTGTGTGTTTCTAATCAATAGTCATGTGGGAGATGGTGAGGACAGTGGAGGCTGTTGTTTAAATCAAAGACTTTCAAGAATGAAAGGTGGTATCAGGGCAGAGGTGCCTCTAGATTGGGGTGAGTGAAAGTTATTTGTCTCAAGTCCCAGGAAGGTAGATGTATCTATGCTGTGTTTTGCCTTATTTCCAAAAGGACAAAAGCACACTTGTGATCCCCAGCAACCCTCGTCATGAGCAGTGAATTTGGGCTCACAGATGGGGTGGTGCATATGTCTGTGGGATGCTGGCGCTTCTTTTTGAGCAACAGTTCCATTTATGTTATACCCTTGTGACCACATCTGCATATTTCACAGTCTTTTTGAGATTTTTGCTGACATGATTCTGCCACTCAAAACAGCAAGGACATGTTCCTCTTCTATTTTTATGCTTTAAAAACAAACAGACCTTAGAATTTGACAATCTTGCAGAAAATATTGTTTTTCTTTTTTTTAAACACACATGCTTATAATCAGACAAGTTGTCAGAAGAAAGGGTCATTTCCTTACTATTCAAGGCTCCTCTGTTATGCTCTTGGAAGACAGAATATAAGACAATTTCTGGCATTGATCTATATTGATTTGAATGGATTACTTTCCTGATACTCACCTCCTACACTGGAACATTCTAATTCAATTGGCCTAGGGTGCATTGAGATTAAAAAAAAAAAAAAAAACCCTGGTGATTTCAACATTCTGTAAGTTGGGGGCCCCTGACGAGCCTCAACCAACAGCCACATGAGGATAATAGTTCTTAGACAAGCACCAGTTCAGAATTACTTAGAAGGCTTATTAAATCAGATTGTGGGCCACCATTCTCAGAGGAGCTGATTTCAGGTGTCTGAAAAGGAGACCAAGAATTTGCTTTTGTAACCAGTTCTCAGATGACCCTCTGCTGGTGTGGGGATGACACGTGAGAAGCGCTGGACTCAGCTGAGAGGAGCTCTGAGCTCAGTCGCAGGTGGCATGGCTGGAATCTCATTCAGTCCCTGTGTGACGTCTTATAGAAACATGCGGGAAGGGAATTCCAAGAGCAGTCAAGAGGTTTTCAATCCCACCCTTCTCCCTTCTGCCTTCTTCTCTTCCTCTGGTCCTTCTCCTCTTATTCACTGCACTAACTTCCTGTTGCTGCTTTAACAACTTCCTACAAACCTAAGTGACTTAAGACAATACAAAGTTATGGACTTACGGTGTGGATGCCAGAAGTCCAGTGGGCTAAGTGGGTCTTACTGGGCTAAAATCAAGGAATTGGCAGGGATGTGTCTCTTTCTGGAGGCTCCAGAGGAGAAACAGATTTCTTGCCTTTTATAGCTTCTATGGACTACTTGCTCAGGGCCCCTTGTGTCTTCAAAGCTGAAAATGGCTGGTCAAGTTTTTCTGACATCATTTCATGCAGACATTGACTCTCCCAATTCTCACTGTCAATTTTAAGGATGCTTGTCATTACGATGGGCCTATCTGAATCATGCAGGTTAATCTTCCTACTTTAAGATCAGCTGATTTATCCACAGATCCTGCAGCTACAGTTGTGAACATCTTCGGGAATGATGTTCTACTATCACATCTTCCTAAGTAGAGGGGCAGAATGCTTGAGTGTGAAGCCCGTGCAATAACCTGGGGCAGATTACTGAACTTCTCTAAACTGCTGAAAGTCTAGGACTTAATGTAATTACTCACAGTGTTAAGACAGGCTTAAATATTACAGTATTTAATTAGATAGATAGATGAATAGATGGATGGATAGATAAATAATGTCAGATCCTGGCAAAGGGATTTTAGAAAATCTCAGCTATTGCTGCTGCTGCTGCTGCTAAGTCGCTTCAGTCGTGTCCAACTCTGTGCGACCCCATAGACAGCAGCCCACCAGGCTCCCCCGTCCCTGGGATTCTCCAGGCAAGAACACTGGAGTGGGTTGCCATTTCCTTCTCCAATGCATGAAAGTGAAAAGTGAAAGTGAAGTTGCTCAGTCGTGTCTGACTCTTCGCGACCCCATGGACTGCAGCCTACCAGACTCCTCCGTCCATGGGATTCTCCAGTCAACAGTACTGGAGTGGGGTGCCATTGCCTTCTCCGCAGCTATTATTATTGCTGTGTAATTGTCAATGTTTTTATTAAGAGTTAATCTTCTTTGCCTGCAGTCACCCAGTTCCCCACTTCATAGGCAAACACTGTTACCAGTTCATTGGATAGTCTTTCAAAGATGTTCTATGCATTTTCAAACATACGCAAATATATAATTTATTTGCATAAGCGGGAAACTGTAACTTATGCTTTCCTGAGTAATACTTTAATTCATGTCAGATTCCTCTTTCTTTTAAATGGCTGTATGGTTTCTGTTTCATCAGTACACTTCACTTTACTTAGCCAGGTCTTTATTGATGAGCATTATGTGTTGTTCAGTTCTTTTATAACGATGAACAGGGCTAAACTAATATTCTTAAAAGTTAATAAGCTTGAAGGTGCCCTGTATATCTGTTACATAAATGCCAAGAAGTGAACCTTCCAAATCGAAAGTTAAAATTGTGTTGGATATTGTTAAATTATGTCTCTTGAGATCTTTTTTCAACTTAATTTCCATCCATGCTGTATGGGTATGTCCACACATTCTTGGCTGACTCATGTCATCAGCATTTTTGTTTCTGCCACTCTGATAGGTGAAACCAGTATCTCAAGAATTTCATGAGCATCTCTCATGAGTGAATAAAGCATCATTTCATATAGTCCTTCACACTCAGATTTCCTTTTCAGTTAACCATGAATTCATATTCCTCATCCATTTTTCTTTTGGGTGGTTGATTTTTTCTTTAATAATTGATTTATAGGATCTCATCACAGTTTGACAAACTCTTTTTTCCATATTATGCACTATGGATTTTTTTTTTACTTTCTTTGCTTTTGCCTTACAAAAATATTTTGTTTATGTGGCTGAATCCATGAACTGTTTTATGACATCACATTGTTGTATTGTTCTTAGAAAGACGTCCCCCATTTTAGGTTATATGAAACCTTTTATCCATTTTTATTCTAACTACATTATTTTGTGTTGTTTAAATCCCTGGAACTTGTTTTAATTTGATGAGTTGGATAGTATGTGCTTTCATTTTTTTCCCCCCAGAAGTTCTAGTTATCTTAACACCATTTATTGAAAAATTGATTTTCTTTCTATTGATATCCAATGCTATTTTTGTCACACACTGATTTTTTTTTAATTTATTTGTCTTCTGGTATCTCTCTCCTGTTCTGTTCTTCTGTCTATTCATGCACCCTGCTACATTCTTGAAATATGTTTAAATATCTGGTACATCTACTTCTGCCTTATTTACTAAGTTTTTGAAGATTTTTTTTTCTGGATAATTTTGCATGTTAGCCTTAAAATCAGGTTATCTGGGAAAATATCTGTTTGGTATTTCATTATTGTGGTCTGAATGTATAGATTAATTCAAGAAGTGCCCTTCTTAGGGTATGAATAGTTCTTGTATTAAATAGGATCTGCCAGGCTTCCTGGTGGCTCACAACCCGGGTTCAACCCTGGGTCGGGAAGATCCCCTGGTGAAGGAAATGGTAACCCACTCCAGTATTCTTGCCTGGAGAATCCCAGGGACGGAGGAGCCTGGTAGCCTACAGTCCACGGGGTCACAAAGAGTCGGATACGACTGAGCGACTTCACTATTCCACCTATTCAAATGTCCTTTTGTGTATCTGAGAAGCATTTCAGAATGTTGTCATATGGCTGTGTGTGTGTGTGTGTTTGCTCAGCTATCTCCTACTGCTTGCAACGCTATGGACGAAGCCCGCCAGGCTCCTCTGTCCATGGGATTTCCCGGCAAGAGTACTGGAGTGGGTTGCCATTTCCTTCTCCAGGGGATCTTCCAGACCCAGGGATCAAACCTGAGTCTACTGCATTGGCAGGCAGATTCTTTACCACAGAACCACCTAGAAAGCCCACTTTTATTACATTTAATCTTTTTTCTTGTTATAAATAGGATCTTGGTAACAAAAGGGTGGTTGTTTGCATATCCTTAGGCAGTCTATTTTTACCTTTTACCCAGTCACTTCACAGAATTATCTTTACCATTTATAATGCTTTTTCAATTGAGACTCATGAATTTTTTAGTTTTGCCATTATATTGTGTGCAAATAATATTTCCATCTTCATTTTCAGTGTGCATGATTCTAATTTCCTTCTTTTATGGATTTGTGTTATGGTATTTAATTTTATCACTATCTTGGATTCATCCTCTATTTTCATTTCTAATTTTGTAAGTTTGTTCTCTTCTTGCTTATTTTAACCAACCACTTATGTATTTTGTTAGTTATTTAAAAATGTTAGATCTATCTCATAGTTCTAGTATCAATTTGCCTTCTAATACACTGATCCTTGCATTTGTTTTTATTAATTGGATACTTCTTTATTTAGCTCCTTTATTTTTTTCAAGCTTTAAACTTTTCATTTTGTATTGGGATACAGCCGATTAACAATGGTGTGACAGTTTCAGGTGAACAGTGAAGAGACTCGGCCATACATATGCATGGGCCCGTTCTCCCCCAAACTCCCCTCCCATCCGGGCTGCCACATAACACTGAAGCAGAGTTCCCTGTGCTATACAGTAGGTCCTTGTTGGCTATCCATTTTAAATATATTAGTGTGTACAAGACCTTTCCAAGCACCATGACAATCTCTTCCCCTGGCAACCATAAGTTGGTTTTCTAGTCTGAGAATCTCTTTCTGTTTTGCAAGTAAGTTCATTTGTATATTTTGATCCTTTATTTTTACTTATATGGGTGTGCAAAGCCATAAATTTTCTTCCAAGTGTTGTTTCTGGAATATTATATGGGCTCCAACATTAACTATATTTGTTAACATTGTTTCCAGATACTCTCTAATCTCCATTTTGGTTCCTTTTGTGACTCTCAAGAGCAAATTCCACTTGAGAATTCTTGTGTAATTGTAGTTTTTACATATTGAGTTCAGAGAAAGTTCTGATTTGTATCATTTCCACTTTGAAAATTTTAAAGAACTTTTCTTTGTGGCCTAATATTAGTATGTCCTCAAGATTGGAAATTTTTTCCCTTGGACACGGGAAGTAAGTAAATTACTTATATGTTGTTGTCGTTGTTTAGTCTTGTAAATCATGTCCAACTCTTTTGCAGCCCTCATGGACTGTAGCCTGCTAGGCTTCTCTGATCATGGAATTTCCTAGGCAAGAACATGAATGGGTTGTCGTTTCCTTCTCCAGGGGATCTTTCAGACCGAGATCAAACCTGCATCTCCTGCTTTGGCAGGCGGATTCTTTACCACTGAGCCACCAGGGAAGCCCTACATTACATCTATAGTTGTAGTTGTAGTTAAGTCACTGAGTCATGTCCGACCCTTTGCAACCCCATGGACTGTAGCCCATCAGGGTCTTCTTTATGTGGTTTAAATCTTTATTTTCTTCATTGTTTGTGTATTGATATGTTTGATCAGTCATGGCCTGATAGAGGTAAAGTCTACTACTACTAGCGTATTTTTGCCTATTTGTCTTTTATTTCTTACTTTATGAATTTTGATGTGATATTTTCATTATGTGTGTGTGTGTGTGTGTGTGTATACCTCATATCTGTGTTACAGATTATACCTTTTGCTTTTATAAAGGGCCATTCTCTCTCCGTCCTGTCTACTAAAGAGCATAACTGATGCCATCTCTGTTTGCATTTGCCTGATATGCCCTCCACATCTTTAATCCTCAATATTTTGAATCACCTTTAAAAAACCATCAAAAGGGTATATAATTAAATTTTTGATCCATTCTGAGAGTGAGTTGAGCATATTTCTGTTGTGTGATGTTATACTTTATGCTGTGCTTTCTCTTTACATGGCTTCTTTAGTTCATCCCTCCCCCTCCTTGGGCATCCCCAGGGCCTCAGCAGTAAAGAACCCACCTGCAATGTAGGAGACTTGCAGGAGACACAGGTTCAATCCCTGGGTCAGGAAGATCCCCTGGAGTAGGAACTGTATTTCCAGTGTTCTTGCCTGGAAAATCCCATGGACAGAGGAGCCTGGTTACAGTACATGGGGTTGAAAAGAGTTGGACATGACTGAGCATGCGCTCAGGATCCCCTCCTGGGTTTGTGTTATTTCTTTTTATGTCATGGAATGTTGATGGACTGTTTTTAATTCTTGCAATGGCTTGCATGTAATGACAAATGTTTCTGAGATTCTCGATCTTCTTTTTCTAAAGAAATAATCAAGCCTTCCACAAAGACGTATGATGAAAGTATGAAGTATCATGAGAAAGCCACCCTTCTGTTTTACTTGATTGTATTTATATAAGTTCCTCTGGTATTTACATTTGTATCTTAATTAATTGATTTATCACCATTAAAGGATCTGTATCTTATCCTTGATTATAAACATTACCTACTCTCTTCCTTCTCCTATTAATTTTATTATAGTAATTCTAAATTGCCATCCTTTTATAACAATTGATTTCTGTCCTATGATTTTGACAGTTGCTTTGCTCCTAATCTTGTAGTAAAAGAGAAATGAGGCAGAGAACTGCCTTGATTTCTTGATTAATTTTTCATATTTTATTTTGAACATTTTTAAACATACAGAAACTGAAATAATTGTGTATTGAACACAACCATTACCTAAATTCTAAAATTAACATTTACTCTATTTGCTTTACCAGCTAGTGATCCATTTATTGATCCTTCTAACCATCAATCCATCATATTTCTTGATATATTTCAAAATAATCTACACATAGGTATTTCAAAATAAGTTGCATTTCAGCTATACATTGTTAACTGGAGTTTCATATTAATAATCTTCAGTTTTTTCATTAACTATTTTTTTCTAATTGTCAGGATGATTTCACAGAAGCTATAATTCCTGACTGTGTTTCCATTTGAGAATGTGCTCTCAAATCTCTATAATTGAATGCTACTTTGCCTGACTATAACATTTTGTTTCTATGAATATTTTACATTGTCCCACTGTCTTCAAAACTAGGATGTCATTGTGATGCAGATGAATGTAAATATGATTTATTTTCTTTTCTTAAGTGAATTGATTTTTTTTCTTTTTCACCCAATTATAAAATATTTATTTCCCAAAGTCCTAAAAAATAAATCCAAATAGAGATATGGTTCTTGTTGACTTTTCTACGTCAAATATTCTTAGGACATTGTGACCACTTTAATTTTTGTGTACAAGTCTCTCTTGATATTTCTGCAGTACTTCCTAAATAACATTCTAATACTTTTTAGTTCATTTATATGCCTCTCTTTCTTAGGAATATCAGTTATGCAGATTTTTGATCTCCTCTTCTTCCTTCCCTATCTTGAGTCCTTTTTAATTATCTATCTATCATCTATGCATAATCTACTTAGGCTATTTTTATAAATCAGTGCTACATATTATGGACAATGTCTGCTTTCTCTGGGCTGATCACAACATGACAATCAGTTTATGAATAAAAACAAAACAAAAGACAAACAAAAACCCCTCCTTTTCTTTCCTGTGCTCTTAAATGGCTTATATTCCTCCTCCTCGTCTGCAGTCCACCTTTTATCTCTGCTTTGAACTGTCAGGTTGCTTCATTATTTTATTTCTATTATTCATGGCTACCTATTTGGTTTAAATGATTCATTGGCTCAGTTCAGTGGCTACCTTTTCTAGTCGAGCATATATGTTCCATTTGTTCTCCCAGTGCTTTTCCTAACCTTGTCCTGTATTGCATTTATACAAATGCAATGGGAACTTTTTGATTTGTTTCACATACTTTGATGAAAGGCCTTCCTAGATCAAAAATTTATAAAAGTACCCGATTTGTTCAGGGCTGGAACCACAACATATTAGCAAGAATTACTCTCAATTTACAATGAAGCAACATCTGACATAGAGTTATATACATATGTGAACTGTTCTGCCTTCACTTGTTTCCAGCCAGCAGAAGTCAGCTGCTCCTGGGCTGCTCCTGATTCTGGGCATCTCTTCTCCACCATGTCCAGAGAGATGGGAATATAAATGAGCACAGTGACAGACCAGCTCTGGAGATATTCTCCCCACCGGCACACCATCACATTAGCAAAGTTTGTGATGAATTAAGTCATAGGTAGTTCTTCCTCTAAGCATAATTCTCCTCTTTTGAGAAGGCTGCTTTGTTGGTTGTGACTGAGTTGCTACAAATATCTTTTCTTGGTCACTTCCACATTTCCACTTGTTTTGCTCTGCCTTTGAAAGGTGCTTCCCAGGTGGCACTAATGGTAAAGAACCTGTGCACCAATGCATAAGAATTAAGAGATGCAGATTCAATCCCTGGGTTGGAAAGATCCACCCCAATATTCTTGCCTGAAGAATTCCAGGGACAGAGGAGCCTGGCTGACTACAGCCCATGGAGTCACAGAGTTGCACATGACTGAGGGGTTAACACTCTTATTTTTAGGAGAGCTTTATTCTGCTCTGTGTAATGTCTTTAATGTTGCTTATTGCTCTTTTTTTCAGTTTTATTCCTACCTTTCTAAAGGTGAGAAGTTTGGACAATTGGAAATTGGGTGCTTTATTCAGAGCATCTTGACAGAAAACTTGCGCATACATATTTGCCTTTCATCCTTTTGACAGTCCTTCAAAGTGGGCATTGGTGTCGTCATTTTACAGATGAACAAAGGAAGCTCAGGGCGATCACATTCCATGGCCACGGTTACGCGGCAAGTACACAGCAGAGGTGAATTCCTCGCACCCTCCACCACGTCCGTGTGCACCTCTCATAACTGGGAACAGAACCCAAACACAGAAGGGAAACAGTCCTCTGAACACAGTGAGAGCTTTGACATTTGAAACAGATTAGAGAAAACAGAAAATTGCCCTTATTTATCATGAGCAGGCTTCGCCATGGTGACAGACTGTCTAATTGGCTCATATGTATCTTTCCATTTCAGGATATGATCATGCTCAGTGGTACACAATTATCTTGATCCCAGCAGGGCAGGGATTTGGGGCCACTTACATACCGTGTTGCTACGTTGGGTCCCTGCAGGAGAGTGGAGTGGCTTTTTGTGTGACATGAAGAGTCCCAAGGCTCCCTATTTACTGTACTTACACACAAGGAATGTCTTGGCTTGCCTGGAAAACCCCATGGACAGAGGACCCTGTCTGGCTAGAGTCCATGGGATGGCAAAGAGTTGGATACAACGTAGTGACTGAGCAGGCAGCTCTCACCTCTTTGCAAATTCAAACAAGGGTTTTACTTCTTAAGTCTTACTAGTAAGTAATCACTTCATCTCCTGATCTTTTCCATTAGCATAATTTTACAAAGCTGTTTTCTCTTCATACAGCCTCAGTGCTTCAAGTGTTTTAAATTATAGTAAAAATGTTTCTTAATCAGATGTGATACTTTCTTAAAGAGTTGTAGCATTTTTTGATGTTCTGCATTTATTTCTCATCATCATCAACAATAATAAATGTTTATTGACATCCTATCAAGCTATGCTTAGATGGATGGTATATTTATCCTTCTGATGTCCTGGATCAGGGGATGGGCAGTGGTCCCCAAGGATGGCTGAAAGAAGGTTGGGTCCAATGCAGCTTTCTGAAGTAATTTTGAAAATGCAAAGGAAAACGTACATTTTGTTGTGGCAGGCATTTTTGTTCAGTGAGGACGTAAAGTCATTTGCCAGTCAAACTACAAAATCCGCCAGAATTGCAGCCGTCAGCTGTCAGCATGACCTTTTCTAGTGTAATGTGCCATGGCCTTTTATGTCACACTAAGACAATATGACAGAACTGTGCGATGCTTTTCCAGGAAGTCTCCCATCCTCCTTTCTTCCCAAGAAAGAATATATTCTGAAAGAGCATGTTTATCACACATCAGTCGCAGGAGCTCAGAAAACAGCTAGAAGTCCTATACACTAAGATATATTTTATGCAGTTTTATTCATCATTAGGTGATAGTTGCGTGAGTATGGATACACCGTGTGTCCACACATCCACACACTCACACAGTCCACAATGTTCAGAAGCAGAGGCAGCATCTTTCTGTCTCCTGGTAGAAAAAGAAACATCAGAACTCGTTTTACATGTCATTCTGAATTCAGTAGGAATTATCTAATTGTATCTAATTGAACAACTGAGACCTAAACTACTAATTTCAGCCCCTGCCAGAATCTTGAAGATTTATTCCATTTTCCTGTATAGAATGTAATGTTTGGCACAAATCCTAGATCAGATGTCCCTTGCCGTTGTATTGCTATTAGCATGAATAGAGAATAGTTTGCATCATCTACCAAAAAAAAAAATTCTGAATACCCAGTTTCTTCTTTTCTGCTGAGAGAACTCTCACCTGTCTCCATAGCCCACCTAACCTGGAAACATCCCCCTCTTTACCTGCACACGAATGTCACATTGTGTGTTTCATGGAAACAAAATATGAAATCTTGATCTACACCAAGAGCCAGATAAGGTCTGTTCTCTGTATAGTACTAGTCGGTTATTAGAATATCATTGAAACTCATTTAAAAAATAAAAAAATGTTAACATGGTAAAACAAAAATTGCACATAGTAACTGCATGTGTCCGACTCTTGGAGACCCCATGAATTGTAGCCTCTGTCCATGGAATTCTGCAAGCAAGAATACTGGAGCGGGAAGCCACTCTGTTCTCCAGTTTTACCACACTATTGACTTATTATTCTGTAGAGCTCAGTCATAACGTGCTTAAAAATACAAAGAAGCAGAAATCAAATAGTATATTTAATTTTATTTCTATCTTTAAAGGATGGGTGTAATTGCTTTAGATATTATAGATATAGCCATTTTATCTAAAACCATGGTGATTTACAGAGTTAATAAAAGTAGACAAGTTAAATATATAATTGTGAGAATTCCTACCAGGAGGGAAATGGCAGGAGAGAGAAATGTACATTTTGTTGTTGCAGGCATTTTGTAGAAGAAATAGCTTCAGTGAGGTCTGCAGAGGGGCAAGTATTCCAGGAGTGGGTGACGGCAGCAATCTGGACAGAAGGGAGGTTTCCCACAACAGCTGCTAGTGTTCCTTCTCTTCATGGAGTCTGACTTATTGGCATGGTCTCTAGATCACTGTTACTCATTTCTCCAGCATCAAGAGCAGTTTGTACTGGGCACATTTTCTGTTTAAGAATGAGCCAGGAGTCCTGACTGAAGCCACTGGGCCCCCTGCTCTGGCCTGGCTGTGTCTGGGTACCCCGCCTCTAACTCTGTCAGTTCCACCCCACTTACTACTTTCAAGGTCCCCAGATCACCAACCTCTTCTTTGACTCAGGGTCTTCACAAGTGTTGCTCCGTCTTCCCCTCCAAGCCCTTCTTGGTCTAACCAAACCTCTTCCACTCAGCCTTTAGGTTTCAAAGAGAAAGAGTTGGTAGTCTGCTCCAGCCCATCATTTTCCTGCTTGCCAGGACTGTGACCTTTAATTTTGCAATAATTTACTGGGGTGCACCATGACTCCCTGATTGGAGGCTAAGCTCCATGACGGCCGACAGAGGTCTATTCCGTTTGCCAAGAGCCCAGAATGTGCCTGAGTGGGTTTGCCAACCTTTCCTGCCAGGGGCTCTGCCCTGTGTCCCACACCCCCTGGTCTCCAATCATGTCCCTCAAAGCCATCTCCAGCCAGCCAGTCTTGGCCTGCTCAATTGTTGATTTCTCCTACCCATCTGACCAAGGGTCATCAAACACACACATAGGAAGGTGTGCTAAGATGTGCTCTTGGCCACAGGAAGCTTAATGTGACTTCCCAGTAAACTAATATGATGTTAACAGGATACTCAGTGTTTCTCTAAAGATGAAAGGCAAAGTCAAAGAGAGATGTATAAAATTGAAGAAAACTGTACTCGATGTTATTTGCAAGGTGTTTGAAACATGTAAGCTATGGAGTGAAATCAGCTCTACACCCACACTTGGGACCCGTCACAGAGGTACCTGAATTTGTGAGAAAACCACTTTTGTCCAAGCTTGCAGCCAGGAAAGCAGATAGGCACCTTGGCTCCTTGGCTATTTTAACCCCTGTGGCCTTTAAGTAAGATGGAGATGTCTGAGTTCCTTATTTCCCACAAAATAATAACACAGTAAAATTTTTCTTGAGAAAAATTCACATAAAACAAATACATGAAGCTTTTTAAAATCCTGTTTAATCCTGTCATAATCATTATCAGTTAAGGGAATCTAAAGGGCTGAGCCTCAAAATACTCAGATAGATAATACCAGTGACCTTGATAAGCAGTCTCTGTTGAATGTCAGTACCCATTATTTGAAATATTAGCTAATCTTTCAGGAGTGTTACAAAAAGCTGTATGTAGCTGGGAGGAAACCTTGGTGCCATTTCTCAGTGCCTCTTGGGTAATAGGGTCCCAAGCAGGAATACAAAGCTGTGTCCTATTTAACCTTTGTTCCAAGACCTAAAGATGTTTTTCTATGACATTAATACCCAGGCAAGTTGATTTTTCACTAAGCAATTTCAATATATTTATATGTTTTCCAATATGAAAACCAGTTCCTAGACTAATGGGAGACCTTTGCACTGAAAGTAAGAGTCCAGTGCTGTGCATTCTGTGTAAACTGCACAATCTAAATCATTTGAGAAAATGAGAATATGCTTTTCATGCCAGGAAAAATCAAGCATGTTTTATACAGTCATAGTCACAGAGTATTGGGTAGGCTGAACAGTTCATTTAGAGTTTCCCATACTATCTCACTGAAAAACTCAAACTTTTGGGCCACCATAGTTACTATGTAATGAGGATTACCTGAAGGAGATGGGAATCCTTCCAAGCAAGGGTTAAGTTAACTAACATCCAGAAAGCAGCCTACACAATGCTCAAGCCTAACTGGATTTTTCCAGGATATTCTGAGGGAATTGATGGCTGCCAGATTTATACATAATCTCATGTGCCAGAAACTTAGTTTTGTGTATCATTTGTTGTTCTTCAGTTACTGTTGTGTCCAACTCTTTGTGACCCGAGAGACCTCAGCAAACCAGGCTCCCCTGTGCTTTACTGTCTCCCAGAGTTTGCTCAAATTTCATGTCCATTGAGTCAGTGATGCCATCCAACCATCTCATCCTCTGTCATCCCCTTCTCCTCCTGCCCTCAATCTTTCCCAGCATCAGGGTCTTTTCCAATGAGCTGGTTCTTCACATCAGGTGGCCAAAGTGTTGGAGCTTCAGCATCAGTCCTTCCGATGAATATCAGTGTTGATTTCCTTTAGGATTGACTGGTTTGATCTCCTTGCTGTCCAAGGGGCTCTCAAGATAGGTAAGGAGAAACAATGATAAGAAAGGATTTTGCACTGAACTGTAGGCTCTTTCCAAGTATTTTATTATTTGTCTAATATTCCTGTACACATGACTAGCTATAGACCCCATAGCTAAGATACCTTTCTGCAACACTATTAACTACTTATCAAAAGAGGGGTTCCATTTTGCCTTTGAAATAACATGGAAGACCAGTGGCAAGTTGAATAACTTACCTGAAAGATGGAAGGAATTTTGCATTTAGATACTCAAAGATGGGAAATTGGGCAAACTTGTTTAACTGTTATGGCATTTCAAATAAGTGAGCCAAAGTGGAGTGACCCAGAGCCCTTGGTAGACGCAGGCATGGGGACAAAGGGAAGAAACCAGGTGCTGAGAATTTCAATATGGGGCATCAGGCTTGGCTGCCAGCTTCCAAGCAAAAAGAATTGTGCACAGTAGAGACTGGCCTCTCGAAGAAGCTGCATGTTCTGGATGCTTTCTGAGACAGATGGCTCCAAAGTAGACAGGTGGGGAGATGGTGCAAGAGAGATATATTCATAATAAGCAAATATAAGGAAGTTTTGCATTAGAATCACTTAATCAGAAATACAGCATTTTTAAAGGACTCTCTCACATTCTGTTGTCTTTAATAATTTTCCAAGGATGCTGTGACATGTGTGATGTGAAACTGTTAGTTGCTCAGTTGTGTTTGACTCTTTAGGACCCCAAGCCTCTGTCCATAGAATTCTTCACAATACTGGAGTGGGTGGTCCTTCCCTTCTCCGGGGATCTTCCCGACCCAGGGATTGAACCCGGGTCTTCTGCACTGTAGGCAGATTCTTTATCATCTGAGCCACCAGGAAAGCCATGTGAATGCCCATTTATTGGGAGGAAACTGATGTTAAGTAAATTTCTCAAGGGCCCCTTGCTATTACAGAAGAGAGAAAGATCTAGACTTTCTGCCCTGAGGAAGGATTCTGCCCTCCCCTTGGGCTGTGTCTCACATTTGCAAACCAATAATATTGTAATCCTGCAGGCTGCTGATCGGAGAAGGCAATGGCACCGCACTCCAGTACTTTTGCCTGGAAAGTCCCAAGGATGGAGGAGCCTGGTGGGCTGCAGTCCATGGGGTCGCAAAGAGTTGGACACGACTGAGCGACTTCCCTTTCACTTTTCACTTTCATGCATTGGAGAAGGAAATGGCAACCCACTCCAGTATTCTTGCCTGGAGAATCCCAGGGACAGGGGAGCCTGGTGGGCTGCTGTCTATGGGGTCACACAGAGTTGGACACGACTGAAGCGACTTAGCAGCAGCAGCAGCAGGCTGCTGATGGAAAACTAAACCTGGTAAAATAAATGTTTAGTGCAGTGTTTGTGATTAGTTCTCTTTTTCTTGGAGACCATTTCAGGTTGTAAGTGCGATCTGAGATACTCAGATCATCAAACCATAAAAGGACAAGAATCCATTCACTGAATAGAGGTAAAGAGATGGACTGGAGGCAGACATGGAATCCTGAGCTGATGAGATCATTAGGTACATCTGTTATGGGTTAGCACACCTGGGTTGGTCAACTCAAGGGACATGAGCTGGTCTAGGGGAGCAATGGCAATGTGGCTTTGGTTCACGCACAGGTCACAAGATACCTTATGGGATATTTTATGAGTTGGGGTACCGTGTGTAGAGTAAAACTATGGCTACACCAAGCACATTTTTAAGAGAAGTGGTACTTATTTTGGGGGAATCCGCAAGGAGTGTCTTAAAGATCCTAAACTGTAACCTTCAGCCCTATGGAGAGAGAGGACACAATCAAATAAACTCTGTGTAGCAGTTAGAAAAATATTCAAGGATTGAGGTTTCAAAGCAACAGAGAGAAAAGTGATCATAGCACTGAATTATATCACTGCCATGATACTTTTCTGTTGTTCAATCACTAAGTCGTGTCTGACTCTGTTACTTCATGGGCTGAAGACGCCAGTCTTCCCTGTCCTTCACCATCTCCTGGAGTTTGCTCAAACTTCTGTCCATTGAGTCAGTGATGCCATCCAACCATCTCATCAGGTGCACAAAGTATTGGAGTTTCAGCTTCAGCATCGTTCCTTCCAATGTATATTCAGGGTTGATTTCCTTTAGGATTGACTGGTTTGATCTCCTTGCTATCCAAGGGATTCTCAAGAGTCTTCTCCAGCACCACTGAAAGAAAAACTATTTGTGTTGGATTTTTATCAACTTCTAGGCATTTTGAGTCAGGCTTTAGGTGTGTTAAGAACTCTCCCTCTTTCTCTCCTATATCTCCTTAGGATTGAGTGGGATGAGGTATCTTTGATTCCCCCATGAAGCTATGAGAGCATATGATTCTAAGAATTAAGTGTGAGACTTGGAGACTTGGAAAGTGATTTGGGATGACAAATTAGCAAGGAAAACAGAACCTGATTCACATAAGTCATCAGTCTTGGAACAGATCAATCTTTGTGTTATATTTGTGTATGAGCTGAGCTGCTCATAGCATAGCCCAGAGGCCAGCACACAGTGAGGACTGTGGGCTTTCCAAGTGGAAATCAGAGGAAACTCTGAGAACAACTATAGAGCTATGATGGGGAAGCATGGGGGAGAGAAAGGGGGTGAGGAGAATAGGGCAGAGTGAGGCACATGTACGTAAGGGATATGGACACTACTGTCCAAGGCTTAGGGCAAAGATCCATGCTAATCCAGAATCTTCCATCACTCAGTCAGGAAAGGCACCAGGAATCAGGAGACCTACTCTCCTCTCCTGTACTTTGGAGCAAGTTACAGTACTTTGAGCCTCAGCGTTTCCATCTCCAAATGAGATCAGGTCCAGATGATTATTTCCTATTTAGTTGTTGAACATATTATGCTATAACTCAACATTTTTTGAAAGAGATTGTGTATTAGTCAGCTCTGTTTGCAATAATGTAGTGTACCAAATAGCCCCTAATTTGAAAAACATTTGTCTTTCTTGATTTTGAGTTTCCTGGCTGGCTGAATGTTGGCTGACCTCAGAAGTTTAGGCTGCACTGGGCTTGTCTCTTCTTATCAGATTGGGCCACACTGGTCTCACTCATCCATACATTTCTCAGGAAGGGGATAATGATGGATTGACCACAATTTAGTATCCTGAGTCTCCAAATTTAATAATCGATCCTCCCATAAGCATATTTTAATACATTTTAAAGTTGAGAAAGGAAAGAATAGTTTGTGTAGATATTGCAAAGACATTAGGAGAAAAGAAAAGAAAAGGCAGTAGTTTTTCTCTAATAGAATATAATATATGGTTTCTTATATTAAGGAAACCTCCATCTATGCAAAGTCAAAGTACTTTATTCCTTCATTCAGTTCATCTAAATTCTCAATGAAAATATTAGGTTAATAGACAAAAAGCTTAACACAAAAACCTATGTATCAACTTTGTAAAGTGAATAGGAATTTAAGCATGATACAGAGCCACTGTAAATCTGGTAAAATAATTAAAACATTAAGGTGTTTCATGCTGTCCTCACCTGTAATCAAGAGAATGGGACTGACGTAAAGACAGAGAAATGGTACCCATCTTCCATCTGCTGGTATTTGTTGTTTAGACATTACATTTCCTACTTCTTGTTTTTGCCAGTGAAACTAGGACGGCTCAGATGAAAAGTCATCAATGGATAATGTTATTTTACTTTTAAAAAAGAATGGTGAACTCCATTTGGACATTTTGGTAGATATAAACCTGGACTTTATTGTGATGTGTAGTGGAAACCTGGGCAGCTGGCTTCCTGAGTGGGACACAAACACAAACACACGCCCCCCCCCCCCACCAGGAGTGGAACCTGTTATCCAACTGTGGTTCCAACACTAACTTACAATGAGGCCATATGAACATTTTCTTTAATTGGAAGCTGTTACAATATTGCCAGAAATGAAATGTTGCCGAAATAAAGGATTTTCAATAGCTTCCTGATCCTTCATTATACTGTAAATCCACACACCAAGCGAGGAACATTCTGTGGATTTATGCCGATAGCAATACAAATTTTAATTAAAACCATGTTCAAAATTTTTATTCTGGAACAAGTTATCAGTTTATATTGGTATATTAAGTTGATCAAGGGAAGTGGGTAAGTTAGCCAATACTCAGAATATCTATACAGTTTTCCAGTTGTTAATACAGATTTCCATCATCAACAGCACCAGGCAACCTATAGATGTGTGAACAGACATAAAGAAAGAAAAACAGCAGCGCTGATTATGCATCTCGGCATTTCACCACCTATTAGATTACACAACTAGAAATTGTGCTCTGCTGCTATTGTTATGGACTTTTGTTTCATGCATACACACACACATGAACTAGTAGGAAAAGTAGGAGTTCATAGTTGTATTTTCTATGTTTTCTTACATCAAAGAGTATGTATGCCATTGGGAGAGTCTAGACGTTAACCAAAAATAAGTCAAGGATTTTAAGTTGTATTTTATTCATTTAAAAATGTAATATATATGTAATACATGACCATTTTTGAAAAACTGGGAGATAGAGATTAGTAAAGTAAATAATAAAACAGAATAGAATTGTTGTAATGCCACCAAGCTAAAGTGGAAACTATGACCATAATGCTCTTTTGCATTTTTTTCATGTATGCATATACATGCATATAAAAATTCTACACAAGCATATTTTACATATATATTTTGAATGGAGTCATACATTATCTAAAATTTTATAATGTACTGTTTTATTACTCAACAATATGTTATGAATCATGTCTCTCTATTAAATACAGCTGTATCAGAATTCACTTTTTCTGCAAAATATTTTTGGTCTCTTTAGATGTGTCCTCCCTGTGGTAGGAGGCGAAACATTTCATGCCAGGACATTCCCCAAATTTATCTTCATGTGCTTCATGAGTTCGAAGAAGGCAATGGCAACCTACTCCAGTCCTCTTGCCTGGAAAATCCCATGGGCAGAGGAGCCTGGTGGGCTGCAGTCTATGGGGTTGATAGGAGTCGGACACGACTGAGCGACTTCACTTTCACTTTTCACTTTCATGCATTGAAGAAGGAAATGGCAACCCACTCCAATGATCTTGCCTGGAAAATCCCAGGGATGGGGGGAGCCTGGTGGGCTGCCATCTATGGGGTCGCACAGAGTCGGACACGACTGAAGTGACTTAGCAGCAGCAGCTTCATGAGTTATAAGGCTATTTTTAGATCCATTACCTATAACTGATACAGAAGCACTTTGAATCGGCACAAAAGTGAATTTAAAAATTCTACAGTTTGGGTGGTGGGACAGAATAGGGAACCCAGAAATAGGCCCCATACACATATGCCCAGTTGATTTTTGACAAAGATGCAGAAGAAGTTCAATGGAAGTAAGATCATCTTTTGTTTGGTTTTCAGTAAATTGTTCTAGAACAATCGGACATCCACGGGCAAAAAATAATGGACCTCCTATCTCATACAAAAGCTAACTCAAAATGGATCACAGGCATTTTGTTTAACACATAATCCCAACTAAACCAAACAAAAAAGTATAGAACATGAAAGCCTGAAAGGAATTTACAAATCAGCTAGTAGCTAGCTTGTGCTCCAAACCCAGCAATTATGAACAGGAAAGTGTTGGCTCATGGGGCATCCTTCCAGCTGAGTTGCTGTCCTTCAGATCAGCAGCTATACGGCAAGGTCACCAGAATACCATAGCACCTTGTGCCTCAGCCACTAAATCTAAGAACTGGAGTAATCTCACCTAATCTCCTGCATAATGAAAAGATCTCCTCTGTGCCCTTGACATTCTGTTATATCTGATCCATCCCATTATTGGAGAGCCTTTGAGAGTGTCGTCAGGGAACATGTGGGTCTTTAGAGATAGATAACCCCAAGGTCAGGGCTTCCCAGGTGGCTCAGTGGTAAAAAATCCCCCTGCCAATACAGGAGATGTGGGTTTGATCCCTGGGTTGGGAAGATCTCCTGGAGAAGGAAATGGCAACCCACTCCAGTATTCTTGCCTGGGAAATCCCATGGACAGAGGAGCCTGGTGGGCTACAGTCCATGCAAAAAATAGGACATGACTGGGAACTGAACAACAGCAACACCAGGGTCAAAGTCTCTTTCTTCCTCTTCTACGAACCCCTGTTTACACATGAGCATAATTTTCACATGAAAATTGTGAAAACACATTGCTGATTTTCAGCATTATGAGAAAATAAGCTGATAATCTGTGACTGGAATAGGTCTCGTAGACACTCTTGGTACTGGTATGATCTCCAGAAAATCCTGGTGTGATACCACATCAAGTATTTCTTGTGACATCTAGCATGTTGCTGGTAATCAATATAAGTTTATTGAGAATAATAAATAATTATGCAAATCCAAAGTGTTTGCACTTCTTCATGCACAGGGCATATTGGAATCACTTTTGTAATTATAATTAAGGTGTTATTCTGTTTATTTCCACTCAATGGCCTGATTAGGAAAATTGCTCACATTTGTTTTCTTTGCATAATGTGCCATTAGGGGGACAATTACTGAAGAGTCTGTGCCCCCAACCTTCAGCTGAGCTTCCATCCGGAAGTGAGCATGACCTCACCAGCATCCAGAAGATTGAATTCAGCTACAGATTCAAATAATCTGTCTTTTTGTTTTGTTTTTCAAAAACATTTTGGTCAACCCAAGACACTGGGAGTTGATGTACTATTTCATACATGTGGATGTTTTCCCATTTATTTTAATCCCTGTTCAGCATGTTGACTTTCTCTCTCCACCTACCTGTTGTCTGTTCACACGTGCTCTGGCTGTGTTGGCCAACTGGATGGAGATTTCTTCCTCCACGTGTCCATCAGCATGACTGTAAATATAGCCTCTCCTGGTGGACTTGGCGAGGCAGTAACATTTGAGAATATGCATGCCCTGCCACGAAATTCCAACGTGTGGGCAAATCATCTTGACAAGGGAAGTAGTGATGAAGTGGTTGGTAAGGAAAGGAATGGAATTCCGTGGACTGAGTAACGTAGTAGTTAGGACCAGGATCCAAGGGGAGGCTGGAATGAGAGACCCAGTTAGGAAGCAGCAGGGGCAGGGGGCCCATATGCCCTGAATGTCACTGACTTCTCCCTAGGGAAGCCTTGTGACCTTGACCCAGATGACATCATCCAGTCCTTTGTCCAGTTCAGTGCCTGGAGCAAAGGAGGGGAAGGAAAGATGAATCCTGGTTCTGCCACCAGTCCACAGTGTGAGTGAGCAAGCTTCTCAACCTCTGCGTTCTTTGATTGATCACTGGACTTTAGGAAAATAGTCTTCCAAGAAAAATGAAAGCGTGGACAGGAGCTGGAGATGGGGGTGATCACAGCAGGAGCAGCATCCAGTGGGGCGGGCGCCAGGCTTGCTCCGTTGGTCCACACAGCACCTTGAGCAGCCAGCGCCTCACACACCATCTGTACTCGTTTTATTCTTGATGGGTGCTCTCAGAAAGGAGCAGTGGGATTGATTTTTTCTTGTATTTGCAACGTGCTGATGCTCATGCTGCTATGTCCAACTCTTTGCGACCCCATGGACTGTAGCCCACCAGGCTCCTCTGTCCATGGGGAGGAGGAGGACAGAGGAGGAGGACAATGCCTTGTCCATTCTCCAGGTAAGAATACTGGAGTTGCCATTTCCTCCTCCAGGGGCTCTTCTCAACCCAGGGATTGAACCCGCATCTCCTGCATCTCTTGCATTGCAGGCAGATTCTTTACTGCTGAACCACTGGGGAAGCCCATAAGGTGTTGATAATTAGAGGCAAATAGAAAACGTAGCAGTCTAGCAGACCTTTTGCCTCGCGTAACCAGGAAAGAAGTGTGAACAAGTCGGGCACATGTGGCAGGGTTATGAGAACAGGGCTTTGTGTTCTGGCAGTTGGGTGCAAACCCCAGCTCAGCAGCTCTGGAGATCAGAGCTCCAGTTAAGCAACTTAACCCTCAGAGCCTCAGTTTCCTCATCCACATAACAGAGATGATCATACCTCAACCACAGTGTTGCTGTGAGATTTAGTAAGTCTATGGGTATTACAATGAATCCTTTCATTATTTATCTTTGCTATACCTACCTATGAGAAGGGCGTGGCAACCCTTTCCAGCATTCTTGCCTGGAGAATCTCATGGACGGAGGAGCCTGGTAGGTTACAGTCCATGGGGTCGCAAAGAGTTGGGCACAACTGAAGTGACTGAGTACTCACGCATGCATGCACATACCTACCCATAGCTTCTTTTCTAGCTTCGCTAATGGAAAAGGGCTTTCTGCATTAAGGTTAAATAACTAGCTTTGCCCTAGATCCTCATAAGCTGAGTAATTCCTCCCACCAAAACATCGACATCCTAAATTGCAGGAACCTGTGGACGTCACATTATATGAGAAAAAAGACTTTGCAGATGTGATTAGGTTAAAGGTTTTGAGATGTGGAGAGATTCTCCTGGATTATGAGGGCCCCTGAATGTAATCACAGGGGTCCCTACATGAGGAAGACTAGAGACTCTACAAGCGAGGCAGTGGCATGAGGATGTGAGCAGGCAGGAGTGATGGTCCAGGAGCCAGGGAGGGTCACAGCGTCTGGAGTGTGGAGAGACAAGGAGCAGTGTCTTCCTGGGAGCTTCCAGGGAAGAACAGCCCTGCCCACAACTTGATTCTAGACGTCTGGTCTTCAGAGCTGTAAGAGAACAAATGTGTGTTGTTTTAAACCAGGAGAAGAGAATGGCAACTCACTCCAGTACTCTTGCCCGGGAAATCCCATGGACAGAGGAGCTGGTAGGCTACAGTCCGTGGGGCCACAAAGAGTGAACATGACTAAGCTACTGAGCATGCACACCGAGGTTCTGAGGTTCGAACTTCAACATATTTGTTGGGAGAAAGGACACAACTCAACCTATAGCATAAGTTCTAAATGGAAAAAAATGTATATATTTTATTTTTTAATTTTTTATTATGTTTTATTTATTTATTTATGACTGTGCAAGGTCATTGTTGCTACTCAGACTTTTCCCTAGTTGCTGTGAGCAGGGGCTACTCTTCATTGCAGTGGCTTCTCCTGTTGTGGAGCACAGGCTCTAGGTCTCTAGGGTTTCAGTTGTTGTGGAACACAGTCTTAGTTGCTCTATGGCATGTGGGATCTTCCCGGACCAGGAATTGAACTGGTCTCTCCTGAAATGGCAGGTGGATTCTTTACCACTGAGCCACCAGGGAAACCCAAGAAATGTATTTTAAGGAATATCTCATGCTGCAAAGGTATCTGCACATGAGCAATGTTCTAGATGTAGTTATCCATGCATGCTCATTTTTAAAGCAAAATAGTTACATTTTAACTTCAAAATTTTTGCAACACATTATTTTTTATTATTAGTGTATTTATTAAAGTGGAAAATTGTCATTTGCTCTTTATGAAAGCAGTGGGAAACAAGTGAAATATAAGATTTTGTTTGCAATATTTCTCTACATTTTTATTCCAGTGTCTCCTCTCCACCTGCCCGTACAACCTTCCACTCTTGGATCCTTGCCCAGTAATATTAATAGTAGAAAGTGCCATTGTTAAGTTTATTTTGTCACTGACTATGGGCCAGATGGAGGTCTTTGAATTGTGCATACATCTTTTCAGGTATGACTCTGGCTGGGAACTGAGCGACCACTGATTCTGAGGCTGATGGGGAGTCCTCTGTAACACCCCAGTGCCTTTGTAGAGCTGGGTCTCTTGGTGTGCGTGCTCAGTTGTGTCCGACTCTTTGCCACCTACCAGGCTCCTCTGTCCCTAGGGATTCTCCAGGCAAGAATACTGGCGTGGGTTGCCATCCCCCTCCTCCAGGGGATCTTCCCAACCCAGAAATCAAACCCAAGTTTCCTGCGTCTTCTGCATTGCACGTGGATTCTTTACCCACTGAGCTACCTGGAAAGCCCCATTTCAAGCTTAGTTTCTAATATTCCCCATGGAGTGCTCTCCTGCTCAAACATCCTTATTCAAAACACAGGCTGTAGCCAGCACTTCATTAAAATTTCTTGTGCTCCATGTGGCATGGCTCAGGGATATTTATTCTTGTACATTTCTGATATGGAGAAATGTGTATTCTGTTTACATATGTTCTCTCTCTTGTCTTAAGGATAATGAATCAATTAAACTTTAGTGATTTTCCTTTAATAAGAATGTGTGCACAATATTTCTGTTTAAAACTCTGTTCATTAGCAGAGACAAAACTGGGAGCAGATACCCATTTGATAGAAAATGCTTTCTGAAACTGACACATGATACTGCCTGGCAAAGTCAGAAAAGGGTAAATAAATTACCCGGGAAATACCTGCTATGCCCTCTGGACTTTTATGCCTTGTTAGTGTCTAAGGTTACAGAAAAAAGAAATGGAACACCAGGGTTGCCACGGAGACACCCAAGCCCTGTCAACACCTTTCACTCTAATAGTGACAAATGGTACTTATTACATCAGGACTAATTGCATTGGATTCTGATCAGATGAAGATACTTAACCTTTCCTGATAAAATTGTGTTGGTATAATTACTTAGTTAAAGACCTTATTAGACATCAGTATTCTGTGTTTATAGATGCACATTTTATCGAGGTTTATTATACATTATATTGATGGGCTATTTGAAAGTTAGCTTTTTCTGCAAGGTCTTTGACTCTTGGAAAAGTCTGCAGTGAGGTTGTGGCTGCCTTATTTGGGGAAAAAAAATATGTGATTTTTGCAAATTGTAACTAAAAATCCTAAATAAAATATATAAAGTTTAAAAAATAAGGCTTTGCCTTAAGTGCTTTAAAATAAGGCTTTCTACTGATGCACATGAAATTAAAATAGCCAGATACATCATGTACCTTATGGACTTTTAGGTTCTGTGCCCTCTAAGCTGGTCATCTCAGATTAAAGTCCACCTTACTAACCCCATCTCAATTTAATTAATTATATCTGTAAAAATCTCATCTCTAGATAAGGTCACATTTTTAGACATTGTGTATTAGGTCTTTTTTAACTTATTTTTTAATTGGAGGAAAATGAGTTTACAATATTGTGTTGACTTATCCTGTACAATGATGCAAATCAGCCAATATGATATACTATATTTGTTTTTCTCTTTCTGATTTACTTCACTCTGTATAGTAGGCCCTAGATTCATCCACCTCACTACCACTGACTTAAATTCATTCCTTTTTATGGCTGAGTAATGTTCCATTGTATATACATACCACACCTTCTTTATCCATTGATCTGTCAATGAACATTTAGGTTTCTTCTATGTCCTGGCTATTGTAAATACTGCTGCAATGAACATTGAGTTACATGGGTTTCATAGAATTGTGATTTTTTTCAGTGTATATGCCCAGAACTCAGGTATCTTGGTCATATGGTAGATTTATTACTAGTTTTCTAAGGAATCTCCATACTGGTCTCCGTAATGGCTGTAGCTGGATTAAGATTTCAACATTAGAATTTTGAGGGAAAAATTCAACCTCTAACAATCTATCCTAAAGGATGGATTGAACATCTAACTAAGGTTCAAACCTATGCTGTTCTCTGTTGTCTCAGTTCTACACATTTCTCATCCTACCTGCAGCAAGCAGTTCCATAAAGTTCAATTTCATTCCTTCAGTCCGTCAGGATGTCAGTTTTTTGCATGTTTTAAAATTGAAGTATAGCTGCTTTACAATACTCTATTAGTTTTGGGTGTACAGCATAGTGATTCCATATTTTTATAGATTCAGGTCAGTTCAGTCACTCAGTTGTGTCCGACATTTGCGACCCCATGACTGCAGCACACCAGGCCTTCCTGCCCATCACCAACTCCTGGAGTACACGCAAACCCATGTCCCTTGAGTTGGTGAGGCCATCCAACCGTCTCATCCTCTGTCCTCTTCTCGTCCTGCCCCCAATCCCTCCCAGCATCAGAGTCTTTTCCAATGAGTCAACTCTTCGCATGAGGTGGCGAAAGTACTAGAGTTTCAGCTTCAGCATCATTCCCTCCAAAGAAATCCCAGGACTGATGTCCTTCAGAATGGACTGGTTGGATCTCCTTGCAGTCCAAGGGACTCTCAAGAGTCTTCTCCAACACCACAGTTCAAAAGCATCAATTCTTCGGTGCTCAGCTTTCTTCACAGTCCAACTCTCACATCCATACATGACCACTGGAAAAACCATAGCCTTGACTAGACAGACCTTTGTTGGCAAAGTAATGTCTCTGCTTTTGAATATGCTATCTAGATTGGTCATAACTTTCCTTCCAAGGAGTAAGCGTCTTTTAATTTCATGGCTGCAGTCACCTTCTGCACTGATTTTGGAGCCCCCAAAGGTAAAGTCAGCCACTGTTTCCCCATCTATTTGCCATGAAGTGATGGGACCGGATGCCATGATCTTAGTTTTCTGAATGTTGAGCTTTAAGCCAACTTTTTCACTCTCCTCTTTGACTTTCATTAAGAGGTTCTTTAGTTCCTCTTCACTTTCTGCCATAAGGGTGGTGTCATCTGCATATCTGAGGTTATTGATATTTCTCCCGGCAGTCTTGATTCCAGCTTGTGTTTCTTCCAGCCCAGCATTTCTCATGATGTACTCTGCATATAAGTTAAATAAGCACAGTGACAATATACAGCCTTGACGAACTCCTTTTCCTATTTGGAAACAGTCTGTTGTTCCATGTCCAGTTCTAACTGTTGCTTCCTGACTTGCATACAGATGTCTCAGGAGGCAGGTCAATAAGTCTGGTATTCCCATCTCTTTCAGAATTTTCCACAGTTTATTGTGATCCACACAGTCAAAGGCTTTGGCATAGTCAATAAAGCAGAAATAGATGTTTTTCTGGAACTCTCTTGCTTTTATGATGATCCAGCAGATGTTGGCAATTTGATCTCTGGTTCCTCTGCCTTTTCTTAAACCAGCTTGAACATCTGGAAGTTCATGGTTCATGTATTGCTGAAGTCTGGCGTGGAGAATTTTAAGCATCACTTTACTAGCGTGTGACATGAATGCAATTGTGTGGTAGTTTGAGCATTATTTGGCATTGCCTTTCTTTGGGATTGGAATGAAAACTGACTTTTTCCAGTCCTGTGGCCACTGCTGAGTTTTTCAAATTTGCTGGCATATTGAGTGCAGCCCTTTCACAGCATCATCTTTTAGGATTTGAAATAGCTCAACTGGAATTCCATCACCTCCACTAGCTTTGTTTGTAGTGATTCTTCCTAAGGCCCACTTGACTTCACATTCCAGGATGTCTACTCTAGGTGAGTAATCACACCATTGCGATTATCTGGGTCAGGAAGATCTTTTTTGTACAGTTCTTCTGTGTATTCTTGCCACCTCTTCCTAATATCTTCTGCTCCTTTTAGGTCCCTACCATTTCTGTCCTTTATTGAGCTCGTCTTTGCATGAAATGTTCCCTTGGTATCTCTAATTTTCTTGAAGAGATCTCTAGTCTTTTCCATTCTGTTGTTTTCCTCTATTTCTTTGCATTGATCGCTGAGGAAGGCTTTCTCATCTCTCCTTTCTGTTCTTTGGAACTCTGCATTCAAATGGGTATATCTTTCCTTTTCTCCTTTGCTTTTCTCTTGCTGCGATTCATGGGGTCTCAAAGAGTCGGACACGACTGAGTGACTGAACTGATCTGATCTGATCCCTTATTTTCACAGCTATTTGTAAGGTCTCTCTCCTCAGACAGCCATTTTGCTTTTTTGCATTTCTTTTTCTTGTGGATGGTCTTGATTCCTGTCTCCTGTACAATGTCATGAACCTCCATCCATAGTTCATCAGGCACTCTGTCTATCAGATCTAGTCCCTTAAATCTATTTCTCACTTCCACTGTACTGTCATAAGGGATTTGATTTAGGTCATACCTGAATGGTCTAGTGGTTTTCCCCACTTTCTTCAATTTCAGTCTGAATTTAGTAATAAGGAGTTCATGTTCTGAGCCACAGTCAGCTCCCAGTCTTGTTTTTGCTGACTGTATAGAGCTTCTCTACCTTTGGTTGCAAAGAATATAATCAATCTGATTTCGGTGTTGACCATCTGGTGATGTCCATGTGTAGAGTCTTCTCTTGTGTTGTTGGAAGAGGGTGTTTGCTATTACCAGTGCGTTCTCTTGGCAGAACTCTATTAGCCTTTGCCCTGCTTCATTCCATATTCCAAGGCCAAATTTGCCTGTTACTCCAGGTGTTTCTTGACTTCCTACTTTAGCATTCCAGTCCCCTAAAATGAGAAGGACATCTTTTTTGGATTTTAGTTCTAGAAGGTCTTGTAGGTCTTCATAGAACTGTTCAACTTCAGCTTCTTCAGCATTACTGGTCGGGATGTAGACTTGGTTACCATGATATTGAATAGTGTGCCTTGGAAATGAACAGAGATCATTGTTTTATAGATTATGCTCTTTTTTAAAGTTATTAGAAAATAATGCCTTATTTCTCTGTGCCATACACTATATCCTTTATATCTGTGTTGCTTTCCATCTTACAAAACCCACAAAACCCATAAATGTAGCACTTCTCATTTTAGCAAATTTAAAGGCATTCAAAAAGGACAAAGTAAACAAAGTCATAGACCCTCAATCACAGTTCTTGAGACAGTCAAGTCCATATGCACGATTGCCAGTTTCTTTCCAGTTCTTCATATACATACAGAATTATTATAAAATGAGAACTGAAAGTTTTACATATGATTGGTTAACCAGCTTACTCCACTGATTACTATACTGTGATTAATTCATCAAATTATTCAATATTCTTGAAAACGTGAGTTTCATTGAGTTATGAAGTCATTATAATTGGTCTCTTATTGTTTAGTTGTTGCTGTTCAGTTGCTAAGTCATGTCTGACTGTTTGCAACCCTTTGGACTCAGCACACCAGGCTTCCCTGTCCTTCACCATCTCCTGGAGTTTGCTCAAACTCATGTCCATTGAGTCGGTGATGCCATCCGACCATCTTGTCCTCTATCGTCCACTTCTCCTGCTTTCAGTCTTTCCCAGCATCAGGGTTTTTTCCGTCGAGTTAGCTCTTAGCATCAGGTGGCCAAAGTATTAGAGCTTCAGCTTCCGCATCAGTCCTTCCAATGAATATTTAGGGTTTATTTCCTTTAGGATTGTTTAGTGCTTAATGGTTTTGTTGTGTTCGATTTCATTCTTTATGATGCCCTTCTTTTGTATCTGAACTTTTTGTACATGACTTTGTTTTTATGCCCACTTTTATTCTAGGGATTTGAAAGGCATGCATTTAATTCGTATTCTACTAATAATGCTTTCAAATTTTATATAGCTATATGCAAATGTATTTTCCTCATAATAAATACCAATAGTAAAAAGGATCTACATGTTTTTGGGTGTGAAGTGAATGATCTAGTGTGCTTTTAATTTTGTTATTCTCTTCCTGCCAATGTCTTCTTTCAGTTCAGTTCAGTTCAGTTGCTCAGTGGTGTCTGACTCTTTGCGACCCCTTGTGACCCCTCATTTCAGCAGGTTGTTATTATTTCATGTATTCAATGCCTTCTCTGTCTACATTGGTTAATTAATTATACATTTTCCAAAACCATCTAATTTCCTACTGTTTGATGAAACTTTCATGTTCTTGGTCTCCAGACCTGAAAGTCCTGAGCAAGAGAGGGCTTGTCTTCATTGAAAATAAATCTCATATTCTTGTGACTATAGTCACACATCCACTTCCTCGGAATGTTACAAAATTCTAGACCTGGCTATAGGAATTGAATTCACAGACCATAGTTTATCTGAGCAACTTCATCTTTGATTTGAACTTATGTCAAAAGCGACAGCTTGATTCAAACATGATCCCTTTTAACAGAATGTTTTCATCATTGTTTGATAGTTTGGAGTAATTTCATTGATTCCTTTGCTCTGTTCAACTCTGTTTTTCCTACCTTCCCAACTGGACAATCTGCCAAAATCTGAGATGGATAGCACTGAAATCTGCCCAACACTCTTGATTCTCTGGTATCATTTGACCACTTCATGTTCCCAGAGATGCTTTACTCTCTTCTAAACCCTTGTACAATATCAGCAGTTATTCCCAAGGAGGTTCACCACCTTACATTGAGAAGCTTCTGTATGGAAGAAAGACAACAGGTAATCAAGCCAAAGATCTAGGTGTGAGTCTGCAGGGGACATTGACTCACTGAATAATTCTGGACAGATACGTAATCATTGAAATCCTCACATCTTCCATTCGTACATGGAAATCATAAATTGAAGTCGCTTAGTCGTGTCTGACTCTTTGTGACCCCATGGACTGTAGCCTGCTGGGCTCCTCTGTCCATGGAATTTTCCAGGCAAGGATACTGGAGTGGGTTGGCCATTTCCTTCTGCAGAGGATCTTCCCAACCCAGGTATCAAACCTGGGTCTCCTGCACTGCAGGGAGACTCTACCATCTGAGCCACCAAGGAAGACCATCATGGTAAAGGGTAGGCATGTTAGAATAAAGAGAATATGTTATATGACAAGTGTGTTATGTTTCATTAGCGTGACCATCCATGTCCATTATGTAGGGTGACTTAATTGTCTGACATGGACTTTTCTTCAAAAATATTTGTAGTCTTTCTGTGGTTAATATTTATTAAGCACAATGATTATTTTTTGCTAAGTTAAATTGAAGTAAATACATCTTTTATGCCTAAAACCACAACAGAAGTATCTGGATGAATATTGTAGCTAAATTTCTTCTCACAGTAAGAAGAAACTTGTTTTTATTTACTAAAATTATTTAGCTTAATATGGACATATATATATATATATATATATATATATATATATATAGTTTTGTATTCTGTTTTCTTCATCAAATATCATATCCAATATTATGTCAGACACAGTGGTTAACTTGTGGTCATGTTTCTGAGGTGAATTCTAATGTGTTTTCTGTTACACTAAAAAATTCAGTTGTTTTTTTTTTTTTTTGCAAAATCTTTATGGTTATTAAAAATCACTTCTTCTGTCTTCTGTCTTTATGTCTTGAAAATGGCTTTTGATAAAAAGACAAAGTCTGTGAAATATATTGGTAGAAAAAAATAAAAGCAAGCATAAAGACATAGATATCAATTCTTACAACTTTACAGTGCTGTTGAAAGAGTAACTTTAGGATATTTCTTACTCAGTTAGGAATGTTCATATAGGAATTGAAAATATGGACACCAGTTAGATGTATAATCAGGGACCTGTTCCACATCAAACCCATGACACCTTTACAGATGACAGACTTAGGTTGAAAAATCCTGAAGGAGCTTTATGCATTCAGAGTCCTTCAGTTGGCACATAGAGTAGTGGCTAATTCCATGAGACATTCTTGAATTTTTAAATCATACAGCATTTTTCCACAAAATGTTCATTGAATAACAATATCTTAAATAGTATGTACATGACTCTTTCTAAAAACATTTTAAATTTAATCTGAAAGCATCTTGCTCTAAAATCCAGCCACTAGAGAGTACTATAATACTGTACCTAGACATCATGAAAAATTATTGTAATTTTTCAATATAGTGTCTTTATCACTTTCTTTCATTTTACTAATTCAATCAATCCAGTTGACATTAAGATTCAATCCCTATAATTTTCTTTGCAAAGAGCTGAATGTGATTTTCCTCTCAAGTCCTAAAAGAGTTTGCAAAGCTATAATTTTTCATTGTGATCTTACTTAGTCTTGAAATAGAAAGAGTATGTTTCAGTCCTATCTTCATACTGTATATGTCGACTTATTTTAGCACAACAACAGCATTTAAGCAAGAGATGATCAAAGGAACCTGTTTTGTTTTTGAGATGTAAATTCAACAAACATTTGTGAAACCCCAAGAACCAGCAGGCACAGAGTGTATCTGTCTGTCTCTACAAATAATTGCAATGCATTTCCTTCCTTAGTTGATAAAGCACATGCGGACAAAGACATGACCTAGGGCTGAACATGGTGGGTAAGAGATTGATGTAGACCAGGAATTTGGGATGAGGAAGAAGCCTGCTCAGAGTGGGATCATTAGGAAGGCTCCAAGATGGAACAGGGAAGTGGAAGGGAACCTGAAGAACAGACAGGAATTAAAGAGTTATATCAAAGATGCCAAGTGCAGAAACATGTCTAGCCAAAGCAAGACCTTTCAGATTATATGTGAATTAGATTATATTGTGCAAGTGGTATATAATATATTATATATGTAATATAATATATTATATTGTATTGTGCAAGTGGTCTTGTCACAAGAATATAGTTTGTGTGTCAGAGAAACTGGTGGCTTCTGGAGTGTGAATGGCCTCTCATGCCCAGTTTTAGAAGTTTGAATGTATTCTTCGTGAAGAAGGTCTCACACTTTTTTTCCACCTGAAAAATAATCCAAGTTATGAAACACACACATGTTCTTAATAAAAGTGGGTAGTATTTTATAACTAAAATGTGTATATGCAGTAGTGTGCTGTGTGGTTAGTCACTCAGTCATGTCCAACTCTTTGTGACTCCATTGACTGTAGCCACTAGGCTCCTCTGTCCATGGGGGCTCACCAGGCAAGAATACTGGAGTCTATTGTCATGCCTTCCTCCTGAGGATCTTCCAAACCCAAGGATCTAACCCAGGTCTCCCACATTGCAGGCAGATTCATGACCATCTGAGCCACCAGGGAAGCCCAAATGTATATGTGCACACACATAATTTTGTCAATTATACCTCTGTAAAGCTGGGAGAAAAGTGACATGGCTTTGTGGCATGGCTGTGCTCTCCTGGAGATGGGGATGGGTGGAGGTGTGCATAGGAGTTGTGCTGGGGTGAGCATAGAGAGAGGACGTGGCCTTGAGAGAGTGAGCAGGCCCCCCAAGTGCATGTCACCTGTTCACAAGGGAGCATCTGTGAAGGGTGCCCTGTGAAGATTTATTTGCCATCACAGGGATGTAGGCTGTGTGCAAATCAGAGCTCATCTCTTCCTCTGGGTCCTGGAATACTCCCTGTCCAGGCCTGGGCCAGTTCCCTTAGTCCTTTCCGGTCTCTGCACCTCTGTTCTGGTTGTCATCACAGCCTCTCAGTCGGAACACCCCACTAAACTGAGCTCTTTGCAACCTCTGGTCTGTCTCCCCAGCATCCTACACTGAGACCATGCAATCGTGGTATGTTCTTTGGTTTCTCTAGCATTTACCCACTCCAGTATTCTTCCCTGGAGAAGCCTATGGACAGAGGAGCCTGATGGGCTACAGTCTAGGGGGTTGCAAAGTGTCAGACATGACTGAAGTGACTGAGCACAGCATTTATTCATTTCCTCTTCATGATACTTAGTTTATGAACCACATTTGCAGCATGAACAGTCTAACTGTGATGCTGCCACTTCTTGGAGAGTTCTATTAAGGAGACCATAGATGACAACACCTTTTCTATTCAGGCATGTTACACTGCTATTTTACACTTGATTTTGAGTTAAAAGTCCATTTATCTTTTCTCTTTTATAATAACTATTATAAAATCATGTCTACTTCCTTAAATTATAAATGCAAAGCCTTTGGTTAAAATCATTTCTGATGATAATGTTTAGTATTAATAAGTTTTGTTTAATGCCTAAAACAACATTCAAAACATGTCCAAATCAAATTGCAGGTGATTCCTTTTCTCCTGAATAGCTCTTTCCTTTGCCTCGACTATTGCCTTGTGTCTGTTGACTCGATTCTGGAAAAAGTATCAGGTATATAACACAAATCCTGCTATTCTGTAACTGCAGAGATATTTTTATTAAGGGTAAGAAAATATCCAATCAGATACTCATGAATAGCTATATGCTGAATAAAGCTAGAACTATTAAATATCTCTTCCTTCTTTTGTCTCTTCTCAACAAATCTCTTTAGCTTTTAGGCCTGGTGATTTTCCAGTGCTTTATCAGAACACTTTGTAGCCTTAGGTAGGTTTGTGTTGGCAGGTGCACAACTTCTTCAAGATCTTCTCTCCCCTTTGATAATGATAATCTGATTTTCAAGACATGCTTATGTTGCTAACTGGGCCAGTACATTTCAAACTGCAGGTTGCAACCCACTGTTGAGTGTGAAACACATATAGTATGTCAAGACAGGCATTAAATTAAAAGATATAGAAAATGATGGGCTAGAAACCTTGGAGTGCATCTCATTACAAAAAGTATGAAAATTTTGCATCCCCACAAGAGTTCCGGCTATCTCACCTCCTCACCAATGCATTTTAATTTGTGCTATTCCAGAAGTATGTAGTATATCTAATTATGATTCCGTTTTGTAGTTCCTGATAATAACACTAATGACTCTTTAATATACTACTGGCCATTCATGTATCTTCTTTGATGAAGTATCTGTTTAGATATTTTGGATAGGAACTTCCATGGTCGTCCAGCAGTTAAGACTACTTTTTCACTACAGGGAAGCGTAAACTCAATCTCAGGTCAGGGAAGTAAGATTCCCACATGCTGTGTGGTATGGCCAGAAAAAAATATATATATATATATATATTTTCCCCCCATTGGGAAAGGTATTTGTCTTCTTACTATTGAATTCTATTAATTCTTTATATATTCTAGATACTAACCTTTACCAGAAACATGCTTTGTAAATATTTCTCTTAAGGTGAAATTAACTTTTTGTATTTTAATAGTGATTTTGGAAGAGAAGAGGTATTTAATTGTGATGAAATTTGTTTTACCATTTTTTAAAATTTTATAGATTATTTTCCATTCTTAATAAAATATCTTCACCTAAGTTGCTATAATTATCTTCAATGTTCTCTTCTAGAAGTTTCTTAGTTTTAGCCTTCCATTTAGGTCTGTGATCCACTGCATTAAATTCTCTGTATGGTCTGAAGTCTTATAGAAGGCTGAGTTTTGGCATCTGTGTATCTCAGTTATCTTGCATATGGATAGTCACATCTTTTAGTGCTATTTTCTTAATTTTTTTTTCTTTCCCATTAAATTTCCTAGGTACACTTGGACTTAGTTACTCTGTTGTATACAATTCTTTGCAACCTCTAGACTGTAGCCCTCCAGGCTCCTTTATCCTTGAGATTCTCCAGGCAAGAGTACTGGAGTGGGTTGCCATTTCCTTCTCCAGGGTATCTTCCCCACCCAGGGATTGAACCCCTGTCTCCTGCATTAGAGGTGGATTCTTTAAGATCTGGGCTACCAGGGAAGCCCCCTAGGTACACCGGTAAAAGTCAATTGATCATGTATGTCATTTGTTTGGGACTCTAGTTCCATTGACCTGTATTTTTTTTTTTACACTGAGAATATATTATCTTGATCACACAACTCTATATTTAGTCTATATCCTGCAACTTTGTTCTCATTACAAGTTGTTTCAGGGGATCTCCATCTTTTGAATTTCTTTGCACATTGTCACCAGTCTTCTGGGACTATGATTAGAATTGTGTTAAATTTAAGAATAAAGGAAGAATTAACATCCTAAAAGTATTGAATTCTCTAACCCATGATAATAATTTAATCCTCCATTTATTTTAGTCTACTTTCATTTCTCTCATATATATTTTATAGATATTTTTTGTATAGGTCTTGTGCATTTAAAATATTTTACTTAAATGTGTCCTGTCATTTGTTCTAAGTGGTCTTGTTTTCACATTTTAACTTGTAATTGTTTGTTGGTAGTATATATAGAAATACAACTTCTTGGTATATTAGTTTTGTAAGCTTGTTAAACTCATTTTTTTAAAAAATTTCTGGTGTCTCCTCTGGTAAGTTACCTGAATTTTTTTTTTTTTTAGGTAGGCAGTCATGTTGCCTATGCATATAGCTTTGCTTCTTGCTTTCCAATCTGCATGCATTATATTTGCTTGTCTTTATTTCATCCTCTTTTCTGAGAATTCCTTCACTGTGTAGAAAATTCTATATTGACGTTTTTCTTTCAGAACTTTACAGATGTTACTCAATTGTCTGTGGCTTGTATAGGAAATCCATTGTCATTTTCATATTCATTCCTATGTTAACTCTGACTCTTTTAAATATTTTTTATTGCTGGATTTCAGCATTTAAGTAACCGTTGTGTCTTGGTGTTATTTTTTTCACGCGTCCTTATCTTAAGGTTCATTGAACTTAGATCTATGATTTTATCATCTCATGAAAATTTGAATTGTTTATTTTAATATTTCCTTCAAGTATTCTTTATTCAAATTATTTTCCTGCTTTATCTCTGCTCTTCTCTGTCTGGGTCTCTAATCACATACATTCTGTAGCGTCAATGTTGTCCCACAGACCATTAATGCCTTTTTTCACTTTTTCTCCCCATATGTATGCAAGTTTGAAGAGTCTTACTATGGTTTCAAGTTCACTGATGAGTTATTCTGCATTGTCCAATGTGCTATTAATTCCCATCCAGTGATAATTTTTCATTTCAGATATTCTGTTTCTCATCCCATTAAGTTTTAGTTCCATGTATATGATATCCTTTATTTCTCTCCTTGTTTTTTTCTTCTACCTTTTTGAACAAATAGCATGTATTTATAATCATTTTAATTTCTTCAGCTGTGAATTCCTTCAGGGAAGCCATTTCTTGGACTCTTAATATTCCTGCTTTTGAAATGTTTAGTAATTTTTTATTGGATGCCAGACACTAGGAATTTAATGCTGTTGAGTGCTGGATTCTTTGGTTTTCTTTAAATATAATTGAAATTGCTTTCTGATATGCCATTGAGTTACTTGGCATTACTATGCTTTTATTAAGCCTTGGTCTACATAATTACAGGTGACAGTTGATTTGGCCACCTTACTAAGGAGATACAAATGCATTTCTGTGGTTGGCTTGCTCCCCTCTGTGGTCAGGTGTCAGCTCCCTCTGGATAGTGAAGACACAGACTGTTCCCAGCTCCATGTGAGCTCCAGTGACCTTTCCACTTATTCCATCTCATGGTTCTTTCCCAGCCTCGGGTCATCTTCTCACTCAAAGTCACAGCAAAATTGTGAACAGTAGACTAGGGGGAACCTGTCTGCAGAACTGGGAATCTGATGCCTTCTCATTCATTTTGTGTTAGTCACAGAGTATTGATCATGATGCTCTGAGCTGGGAACGCCTGGGGTACTCCTTTTGGTCTGTGTTACTTGAGGCATTGCCCTGACCAGTGCCAGTGTTGTAGCTGGACCATTCCTTGTGAGTCTTATTATGATCGCAAGATGCCCTCAGCAACAACCAACGGGGAACTCTACAGAAACGAAGTTTATTACTCAAGGGTTCTGGGGGGGTTCATGCCATGTCCAGGGCCACACTGAGAGGTTGCAGGTAGAGAGAATGAGAGCATGGATCTGGGATTTAGCCTTTATGAGGGTCAAAAGTGGGGTGCTTAGAGTTTTGTGGTTCACTCTCTGTTGATGAATTTAAAGCATGAGAGTGGGAATTGGACACAACAGATCACTCAAGTGGTCCACTGTCCAGGTCACTCAGGACTTCCTTGAAGAGGAACTTTGTGGGTGGGGTGGCTGGGCTTTTAATCTAGTTGTATAGCTGATAATATGTGTATCTGAGATGTATATCTTCAAATTGGATACAGCTTAATATTAGGCACTTATGTTACAGAAAAAAAAAAAAAGAATTGTCAAGCAGTTGTACTCATTACTACAGCATCCTCCTCTTGTAGATTCTAGATGCTTTGGCCACCTCAAGATTATGCGCTCTTAATGCAGAGGGGAGACCATCAGGTTATTGGTCCCTGCCTTGTGGCCTGGAACCTCTGTCCAGGAAGCAGGCTTGGGAAGTCACGCAATCACCTCATTGGTTTCTTCCTCTCAGGGTCATTCTGTTATGCTCCCTGACTTCCCAATCCTGTAAACCATTATTTGATCTATCTTGTCCATTTCTCAAGTATTTAAGTTGAAAGGGTAAATATGGACTCTCTTGCTCCATCACAGCAGAATGTGAAAGTGATTATTATATAATTTAGCATTTTAAAAGTCCAGCTCAGTTTTTTGAAAGGATAAATAAAATTGACAAACCATTAGCCAGACTCATCAAGAAACAAAGGGAGAAAAATCAAATCAATAAAATTAGAAATGAAAATGGAGAGATCACAACAGACAACACAGAAATACAAAGGATCATAAGACAGTACTATCAACAATTATATGCCAATAAAATGGACAATGTGGAAGAAATGGACAAGTTCTTAGAAAAGTACAATTTTCCAAAACTGGACCAGGAAGAAATAGAAAATCTTAACAGACCCATCACAAGCACGGAAATTGAAACTGTAATCAAAAATCTTCCAGCAAACAAAAGCCCAGGTCCAGACGGCTTCACAGCTGAATTCTACCAAAAATTTAGAGAAGAGCTAACACCTATCCTGCTCAAACTCTTCCAGAAAATTGCAGAGGAAGGTAAACTTCCAAACTCATTCTATGAGGCCACCATCACCCTAATACCAAAACCTGACAAAGATCCCACAAAAAAAAGAAAACTACAGACCAATATCACTGATGACCATAGATGCAAAAATCCTTAACAAAATTCTAGCAATCAGAATCCAACAACACATTAAAAGATCATACACCATGACCAAGTGGGCTTTATCCCAGGGATGCAAGAATTCTTCAATATCCACAAATCAATCAATGTAATACACCACATTAACAAATTGAAAAATAAAACCATATGATTATCTCAATAGATGCAGAGAAAGCCTTTGACAAAATTCAACATCCATTTATGATAAAAACTCTCCAGAAAGCAGGAATAGAAGGAACATACCTCAACATAATAAAAGCTATATATGACAAACCCACAGCAAACATTATCCTCAATGGTGAAAAATTGAAAGCATTTCCTCTAAAGTCAGGAAAAAGACAAGGTGCCCACTTTCACCATTACTCTTCAACATAGTTTTGGAAGTTTTGGCCACAGCAATCAGAGCAGAAAAAGAAATAAAAGGAATCCAAATTGGAAAAGAAGAAGTAAAGCTCTCACTATTTGCAGATGACATGATCCTCTACATAGAAAACCCTAAAGACTCCACCAGAAAATTATTAGAACTAATCAATGACTATAGTAAAGTTGCAGGATATAAAATCAACACAGAGAAATCCCTTGCATTCCTGTACACTAATAATGAGAAAACAGAAAGAGAAATTAAGGAAACAATTCCATTCACCATTGCAGTGGAAAGAATAAAATACTTAGGAATATATCTACCTAAAGAAACTAAAGACCTATATATAGAAAACTATAAAACACTGGTGAAAAAAATCAAAGAGGACACTAACAGATGGAGAAATATACCATATTCATGGATTGAAAAAATCAATATAGTGAAAATGAGTATACTACCCAAAGCAATCTATAGATTCAATGCAATCCCTATCAAGCTACCAACAGTATTCTTCACAGAGCTAGAACAAATAATTTCACAATTTGTATGGAAATACAAAAAACCTCAAATAGCCAAAGTGATCTTGAGAAAGAAGAATGGAACTGGAGGAATCAACCTACCTGACTTCAGGCTCTACTACAAAGCCACAGTTATCAAGACTGTATGGTACTGGCACAAAGACAGAAATATAGATCAAGGGAACAAAATAGAAAGCCCAGAGATAAATCCACGCACATATGGACACCTTATCTTTGACAAAGGAGGCAAGAATATACAATGGATTAAAGACAATCTCTTTAACAAGTGGTGCTGGGAAATCTGGTCAACCACTTGTAAAAGAATGAAACTAGAACACTTTCTAACACCATACACAAAAACAAACTCAAAACGGATTAAAGATCTCAATGTAAGACCAGAAACTATAAAACTCCTAGAGGAGAACATAGGCAAAACACTCTCTGACATCCATCACAGCAGGATCCTCTATGACCCACCTCCCAGAATATTGGAAATAAAAGCAAAAATAAACAAATGGGACCTAATTAACCTTAAAAGCTTCTGCACATCAAAGGAAACTATTAGCAAGGTGAAAAGACAGCCTTCAGAATGGGAGAAAATAATAGCAAATGAAGCAACTGACAAACAACTAATCTCGAGAATATACAAGCAACTCCTACAGCTCAACTCCAGAAAAAATTTATTTTATTTTTAAACTTTACATAATTGTATTAGTTTTGCCAAATATCAAAATGAATCCGCCACAGGTATACATGTGTTCCCCATCCTGAACCCTCCTCCCTCCTCCCTCCCCATTCCATCCCTCTGGGTCGTCCCAGTGCACCAGCCCCAAGCATCAAGTATCGTGCATTGAACCTGGACTGGCAACTCGTTTCATACATGATATTTTGCATGTTTCAATGCCATTCTCCCAAATCTTCCCACCCTCTCCCTCTCCCACAGAGTCCATAAGACTGTTCTATACATCAGTGTCTCTTTTGCTGTCTCGTACACAGGGTTATTGTTACCATCTTTCTAAATTCCATTTTTTATGCGTTAGTATACTGTATTGGTGTTTTTCTTTCTGGCTTACTTCACTCTGTATATTACTCAGCCATTAAAGAAACTTTTTAATGCTAAAGCTCTCAATATCCTGGAGCTAAAAGTATTACCAATATTTTCTGTAGAATTTTTTATATGAATGGACATTTGGAAGTAGTATTTAAGTCCATACTGTCTTCTTTAGTGGCTCAGTGGTAAAGAATCTGCCTGTAATGCAGGGAATGCACTAGACTCGGGTTTGATCCCTGGGTTGGGACGATCCCCTGGAGGAGGAAATGGCAACCAACCTCAGTATTGTTGCCTGGAAATTCTCATGGACAGAGGAGCCTGGCAGACTACAGTCCACTCTGTCACAAAGAGTCAGACACAAGTGAGCAACAGAGCATACATACACATTTAAATCCATACTAAAGTATTTCAATGACTCTTCATGATTGCCACGTTTTTTCCTCCATGACCATTCATATTGGGTCATAACACTGTTACTCAAAGAAATACTGAGCACAGGTATACACGTGCTCCCCATCCTGAACCCTCCTCCCTTCTCCGTCCCCATACCATCCCTCCGGGTCGTCCCAGTGCACCAGCCCCAAGCATCCAGTATCGTGCGTCGAACCTGGACTGGCAACTCGTTTCATACATGATATTCTACATGTTTCAATGCCACTCTCCCAAATCTTCCCACCCTCTCCCTCTTCCACAGAGTCCACAAGACTATTCTATACATCAGTGTCTCTTTTGCTGTCTCGTACACAGGGTTATTTTTCTTTGAGAAATCACTCAGTAACAGCAAATCACCTAAAGATTCAGATAGATCAGATGGTAATATTCAAATCCCACTCACAAATCACCAAAAATGGGCTATTTTAAAGTGCTCTTTGGTAGAGAACAAATGCCTCATTAATGAAAACCCACATCAGCTAAGAACACTAGTCATGTCATTTAAAATCATGATTGACTTCGCAGGGCACTAGGCATGCTGTGTTGCATGCAGGAGTGAACACGTCGATGTGCAGTCATTCTGCTGTTTCAGGCAGAGACCCTGTACATATTCTCCTGGATAAATAAATAGGCTCAGGGAGGGAAATGCAGAGCAAGCTGATGTCCAGAAACAAAGCCTACTGCATACCCATCTTCTTAAACCCTAGGACAAAAGACACCTTCCAGAAGAACTAACTCCAATTTAAGAAGGTTATGTCAGAACTAGAAGATATTCAATTTTCAGTTCATCACTGTTGCTCATTACATGGGTCCCCAAAACTGAGCCTTATACCCAGAGGTGGTCTCTTATCATCTCTCACTCTGAGACCTAGGGCTTTTTCTGCCAAATATCCCATAACCAGCACTTTCCTTCATGATAGTAGTACAGATTATCTTTTAATAATAGTTAATATTGTCCCTGAAAGCACACTGTTCACATCGTTTTAATTGTTTTTAACTCTGACTTGACTCCTTCTAAGTTTCCTGTCCACTTAGCCTATCATATACCTTCAAACTTAATACCCTTTCTTTCTCACCACTCACACCACTGATGAAAATTGTCAGTGCTAGCTGAATCTTTTATTTCTCTTATTTAATATATTCTTTATTAGCATTTCTTTATTTTTTATTATTTATTCTCATGTCAGGCAATCGAATGGTACAGGCCACAGACTGCCCTGCCCTAGTTGCAGTGCAAGATTACATTCAGACAAAGATGGACCAGTGTCTTCTGGTATCATTGTTGTTGTTCTTAACAACTCATTGGGCACAAACCCATCAAGAAGCCAGAGAGTCTTGTAAAGAACAGGGTTCCTTTAATGGGATCCTTGAAAGATACTGTGGCACCTTCGTGTGGTTCATGTGGACCTGCTTCATGCTAGAAAGGTTGGGTCAGTTATTAATAGATGCTTAGAATGTGCTGTGTGCTCAGTTTCTCAATTGTGCTTGACTCTTTGCAACCCCATGGACTATAGCCTGCCAGGCTCCTCTGTCCATGGAATTTCCCAGGCAAAAATACTGGAGTGGGTTGCTCTTTCCTCCTCCAGGGGATCTTCCCAACCCAGGGATTGAACCCACATCCCCTGAGTCTCTTGCATTGGCAGGTAGATTCTTTGCAATTGTGCCACCTGGAAAGTCCAAGCTTAGGAAATGACCCTGAAACTTAGTGCTTGAGATAAACTTTGTTTCCTATCTCACGATTCTTTGGGACAAATTAGCAGGGGTAGGGAGGGCAGCATGGCTCTGCTCCATGGGTTTCTAGCTGGACTCCGGCTGTAGCATCAAAGCTGATCTTCGCACCTGTCTAGAGCCTCAGAAAGGGCAGCCCAGATGGCCAGGCTTGCTGATATGTGGGGCCTTTCTCATTCTCCCTATGGCCTTTGTGTTTATAGAGAGTGTTTCATGCTCCGGAATCACCCCCTGTATGGCCTCTTTCCATTAGGGTGGTTGAGACACACACCTTCTTGTGGCTGCTGGATTCTACCTAAGCCAGATGAAGGCCCTAAGAGCTCTCATAAACTCCCACAACATCACCTGTGTGTTGTTTTGTTGGCCAAACAAGTCACAGGGTCACCCAAACTTGTGGGGTGGAATCATAGTCCCTACCCCTTGAATCTCAGATTCAAGGCAGAGTCATATCACAAAAGAGTGCTGACACAGAGAGGACTAATTTACTGGGGACCATTTTGAACAAGGATCACTAAGTCTTAGCCCAAGTCTGCACGAGTGATTATAATTCCTCCTCCAGGGGATTTTCCCTACCGGGATCAAGCCCATATCTCCTTGTGTCTCCTGCAATGGTAGGCAGGTTCTTTACCACTTGAGCCACCTGGGAAGGCCAGTAACCTAATATATAAATAAAAACAATGTTTCAAAGGCAGTGAAGATTTTTGTGGGGCCACACAGCGAGGCATGTGGGAATCTTAGTTCCTGGACCAGGGATCAAACTTGTGCCCCCAGCAGTGGAAGCTCAGAGCCTTAACCGCTGGACCTCCAGGGAAGTCCCAAAGGTAGTGAAGATGCTGTTCTGTTTCCCACGTATCACATACAGATGCTTGTCTCCTACAACTCGGAAGGTTTTCTCCAGGCTCCTCTTGATCTTAGAGAAGGAAATGGCACCCCACTCCAGTACTCTTACCTGGAAAATCCCATGGTCAGATGAGCCAGGTAGGCTACAGTCCATGGGGTCGCTAAGACTCGGACACGACTGAGAAACTTCACTTTCACTTTTCACTTTCATGCATTGGAGAAGGAAATGGCAACCTACTCCAGTGTTCTTGACTGGAAAGTCCCAGGGATGGAGGAGCCTGGTGGGCTGCCATCTATGGGGTCACACAGAGTCAGTCACGACTGAAGCGAGTTAGCAGCAGCAGCAGCGTCTTGATCTAAATTACAGTCAGGGCTAAAATAACATTCCATTCAACCAGTGTGGTTGTGTGTACTGGGTATACCTGCAGACCTCACCAGTATTAGTCATTCTAGGAAAGAGGACCCATTTATTGAATAATAGTGGAAATTAACGTGAAGGAAACTTCATCAGGAAAACACACTGAAGAGCCTTTCTTAAACAGTGACAAAATGATAAGCTCTAGTCATCTTCCTCTGTTCATCCTTCTGCTCCCAATGTCTGGCATAGAACCTGGTGCATGTGTGTACATGTGCATGCACACACTCAGTTGCATTTGACACCTTGCAACTCCCTGGACGGTGGCCCACCAGGCTTATGGAAATTTGCAGGGCAAGAGTACTGGATTGGGTTGCCATTTCCTTCTTCAAGGAACCTTCTTGACCCAGGGATCAAAACCTTGTTTCCTGAGTTTCCTGCATTGGCAGACAGATTCCTTACCACTAGCGCCACCTGGGAAGCCCAGAGCCTGCATAAGGGACCCTATTTGTTGAATGGAGTTTAAGGAACAGTAGGACTTTCTAATGCAGAAGGCAATGGCAACCCACTCCAATACTCTTGCCTGGAAAATCCCATGGATGGAGGAGCCTGGTGGGCTGCAGTCCATGGGGTCACAAAGAGTCGGACACAACTGAGCGACTTCACTTTCACTTTTCACTTTCATGCATTGGAGAAGGAAATGGCAACCCACTCCAGTGTTCTTGCCTGGAGAATCCCAGGGACGGGGGAGCCTGGTGGACTGCCGTCTCTGGGGTTGCACAGAGTCAGACATGACTGAAGCGACTTAACAGCAGCAGGACTTTCTAAAGAGGATATCTAAATGTTGGTTTAAATGAAGTACAATTCATGGAGCAGATGTCTAGTCACACAGTAGACGTATGGAAAATCCATGCTGTCTGAAAGGACCTGTGCCGTATTGAAGAAGCACCTTGTTTCCCAGGAAACACTCTCAATTGCCTTGTGCTCAATCTCCTGTCTCCAAGCTCAAGAGGCCATGTGAGCACACAAGTGTCCTTAAGTAGTCAAGAGTTCCTGTTCTAGGAACTCATTTGAAAATTTTCATCCATTGTCACGAACTTCCTCTAAAATCTTTAACAGGTCTTCAACCAGAAAATCTGAAAGATTATGCTAAATTTGATGTCTAAATCCTTTCCCTTTTGATAGTCATGTGCATTTTCAGAACATTTTGCCAGTGAAAGTGTTTAGCAGCATCATTTGTTTATGGAAGAGATGAATGCCTTGAAGTGAACCCTCAGTGAGATAGCTGTCAAGCGGTATGTTGTAAACTTGTGCTCACAGAGATAGGAAAAGTATCAGATAGAAGTCTGAGATGAGAGGAAATTGCATGAGAAAGTGAAGTCCATCTCAGAGCTTTTTCACTTTTGTTTGTGTGGTACTGTAGACTGAAGGTTTATGTCACCTTCTCCCCAAAATCCATATGTTGAAACCCGATGCCCAATGTGATGATATTGGGAGGCAGGGCCTTTGGGAGGTGATAAGGTCATGAGGATGGAGCTCTCATGAATGGGATCAGTGCCCTTATAAAAGAGACCCCAGGGAGCTCCCTGACACTACCTCCACATGAGGACTCAGCAGGCTGAGTGTGAATCAAGGGTCAGACTTTCATCAGACACCAAATGTGTACATGCCTTGATCTTAGCTGTCTACCCCTAGAACTGTGAGAAATAATTAATGTTGTTCACAAGGCACTCAGTCTATGATATTTTTGTAATTTTTTGTTGTTTTGTTGTTCAATCACTCAGTCCTATCTGACACTTTGTGAACCCATGGACTGCAGCACACCAGGCCCTTCTGTCCTCCATTATCTCCCACAGTTTGCTCAAATTCTTGTCCATTGAGTTGGTGATGCCATCCAACCATCTCACCTTCTGGCCCCCTTATTCTCCTGCTCTCAATCTTTCCCAGCATCAGAATTTTTTCCAATGAGTTAGCTCTTCAAATCAAGTAGCCAAAGTGTTGGAGCTTCAGCTTTAGCATCAGTCTTTCCAATGAATATTCAGAGTTGGTTTCCTTTAGGATTTACTAGTTTTATCTCCTTGCTGTCCAAGGGACTCTCAAGAGTCTTCTCCAGCACCACAGTTTGAAAACGTCAATTCTTTGGCACTCAGCCTTCTTTATGGTTCAACTCTTACATCCATACATGACTAATGGAAAATCCATGGCTTTGACTATATGGATCTTTGTTGTCAAAGTTATGTCTCTGCTTTTTAATACACTGTCTAGGTTTGCAATAGCTTTTCTTCCAAGGAGCAAGTGTCTTTGAGTTTCATGGCTGCAGTCACTGTTCACAGTGATTTTGGAGCCCAAGAAAATAAATTTATCATTGTTTCCACTTTTACCCCTTCTATTTGCCATGAAGTGATGGGCCTGGATGCTGTGATCTTAGTTTTTTGAAAGTTGAGTTTCAAGCCAGCTTTGTCACTCTCCTCTTTCACCCTCATCAAGAGGGTCTTTAGTTCCTCGTCATTTTCTGCCATTAGAGTGGTTTCATCTGCATGTGTGAGACTATTTTTTTTTGCTTTGTTATAACAGTCTGAAAGAACTGGGGACCTTAGGGAACTAAATTAGATAACTATGCACTTGTTTTACTTGGCACAATGCTTACCAGGTGATTCAGTACATTGTAACCCTGTTGATGATGTTGAAATTAATATTAGGAAAATAAAAATGCCTGAAAATAAAACTCATATTATTTTCTAAAATATTTTATTAGTCATATTTTCTGAGCACTTAAAACTGTAACTGCTATAACCTTGAAAAATGTTCAAGAAAACATCCAGTACTCAAGATTTATTAAAGAGCATAATGTCCTCATTAGCCTTCAAGTCTAGGACCCCTCATCATTATTATAGGCACCAGTGGATTTTGCTGGATTTGTGATTGGTATTTTTGTGACAAAATTTAGTAACCTGGTAAGTTTAGGGGGGCATGCCTGCATGTATGTGTGTGTGTGTGTACCTGTTGATGATAATGCTGATCAGGGTCACAGCATGAAGCTAATGTCACTGTGGAAGGCGGATGGTACCTGGGGTGACCCCCTGTTGGCTGGCAAGCCGTCTTCTCTACAGCTGCCAATGTATTCACCACAACAGACCAGTGTCTCTCATGCAAGGACCAGGTTGCACAGGGCACAGCTTGGTGAACTCCATATCTGATTTTTCAGACACCTAATTCCAATGAGAATTGTAATGAGCTTGTTTTTAATTTATTCTTTGGAAATTATGTAGATTTACTAATCACTTAGACTTTAAAATTTTCAAAACCTTATGTTACTGTATAAATGTACCTTCTCTGTTAGTGTATGCTAGTTCATTGATACAGTTTTCTTTTTGTTAAAGCATGGATTATATCTAACAGCAACATTTTTATTTTTCGTTAAGATTTTTTTAATGGGTCTCAAATTCTGTGATAAATTTTTGTCAAGTTGTTTCCAGTAAAAAGTACTGATTTTAAAAATTAATAACTTAAAACTACCACACCACAGAACAAACGGTCCACAAAACATTGTCCTTTCTTTCTGAAGGTTTTTTTTTTTTTTTTTTTAATGCAGTATTACCATTAACCAGTCTTTTACTATTAAACTTAAATGGCCAGTTGAGACAAGTTGTTCTAAGGCCCTTCTTCCACCACTAATTAAGACTGGAGTGGCAGGTTTTCAGGATAATATTCATTTAGCCTTCAGAGCTTTCTGAGTAGACTTGGTGACCTTGCCAGCTCCAGCTGCCTTCTTGTCCACTGCTTTTATGACACCCTATAGTTACTTCCATTCTGATCACTTGGTTGTTGATCCACATTATGCATCAATGTGTGCTTGATTGGTTCAGTTCAGTCACTCAGTCATGTCTGACTCTTTGCAACCCCATGGACTGCAGCATGCCTGGCTTCCCTGTCCATCACCAGCTCTCGGAGCTTGCTCAACCTCATGTCCATCGGGTTGGTCATGCCATCCAACCATCTGATCCTCTGTCATCCCCTTCTCCTCCTGCCTCCAATCTTTTCCAGCATCAGGGTCTTTTCCAGTGAGTCAGTTCTTCACAGCAGGCGGCCAAAGTACTGGAGTTTCAGCTTCAGCATCAGTCCTTCCAATGAATATTCAAGACTGATTTCCCTTAGGATTGACTGGTTTGATCTTCTTGCAGTCCAAGGGATTTTCAAGAGTCTTCTCTAACACCACAGTTCAAAAGCATCAATTTTTCAGTGCTCAGCTTTCATTATGGTCCAACTCTCACATCTATGCATGATTACTGGAAAAAACATAACATTGACTAAACGGACCACAAGTGGATCTTTGTGAGCAAAATAATGTCTCTGTTTTTTAATATGCTGTCTAGATTGGTCATCGCTTTTCTTCCAGGGAGCAAGCGTCTTTTAATTTCATGGCTGCAGTCACCATCTGCAGTGATTTTGGAGCCCAATAAAATAAAGTCTCTCACTGTTTCCAGTGCTTCCTGATTGATTTACCATGAAGTGATGGGACCAGATGCCATGGTCTTAGTTTTCTGAATGTTGAGTTTTAAGCCAGCTTTTTCACTCTCCTTTTTCACTTTCATCAAGAGATTCTTCAGTTCCTCTTCACTTTCTGCCATAAGGGTGATGTCATCTGCATATCTGAGGTTATTGATATTTCTCCTGGCAATCTTGATTCCAGCTTGTGCTTCATCCAGCCCAGCATTTCACTTGATGTACTCTGCATATGTTATATAGGTAGGGTGACAATACACAGCCTTGACGTACCCCTTTCCCAATTTGGAACCAGTCCATTGTTCCATGTGTGCTTGATGGAAATAACAAAATGGCGGACACGTTATGAGAACTTCCTGTTTTCCAAGGCAATTGGAGGAGATAGGCAGATGATTAATGGGCCTTGATAGGGTAGTACTATAATAGAGTAGGACTTCCCTGGTGGCTCACTGGTAAAGAAATCTGCCTGCCAATGTAGAAAATCCTGGTTGGTTCTCTGGGTTGGGAAGATCCCCAGGAGGTGAAATAGCAACCCACTCTAGTATTTTTGCCTGGACAATCCCATGGACAGAGGAGCCTGGTGGGCTATAGTCGATGGAGTTGCAAAGAGTTGGACACGACTAAAGCAGCTTAGCATGTACCCCTGCACCATACACTGACCTTAGAACTTTCCCCTTTAATAGTTACAAAAACAAATGGACAAAGACAATGTCCATTTTGAGGCAATTCCATAAAAAAAAAAAAAGGAATTTTTGAGGTAATTCCTTTTTTTACCTACAGGAGCCACAGTCTGTCTAACCTTGGGTAAAGAAAAACAGTATCATTTAGAAATACACAAATATTTTACTGTCTTTAGAAAATAGTCTTTCCTCTATTTAAAATTATTTCATATTTAAGCTGCTTAGAGGTTTTCGTCCTCTCAAAGCTCAGATACTTTTTATGATAATCTGAATCACCTAAAACCACTTCTTAGGAATCAAGTATCATTTGTTTTGTTGTTCAGTCTCTCAGTCATGTCTGACTCTTTGTGATCTCATGGACTGCAGCATGTCAGGCTTCCCTGTCCTTCACTATCTCCTGGAGTTTGCTGAAATTCATGTCCATTGAGTCAGTGATGCCATCCAATCATCTCATCCTCTGTTGTCCCCTTCTCCTCCTGCCTTCAATCTTTCCCAGCATCAGGGTCTTTTCTAATGAGTCGGTTCTTCGCATCAGGTGGCCTAAGTATTGGAGCTTCAGCTTTAGCATTAGTCCTTCCAAAGACTGATCCAAAATCATCTGTTCTAGAAAGAATAAAATGCACATGACCATTAATAAATCTAATGGTTCCCTGCCAACCATACAGGGAGTTTAATAACATGGGCTATTGGGCTATTCTCTAGCACTGCTCTGTTCTGGCTATGTAACATACTGCCAGCAAGGCTGGATGGCCTCATTAGAAAGAACCAGGAAAGCTAGTGGAAGTGGCTCTCGTAGACCATCAGGTCACCAGATGGAGACTGGGCAGGCTTGGGAGGCATAGCGTTAGAAAGTGCTGGGCTTCATCCACCACAACATAACCCTGAGGGAGTGTGGCCAGGAATATACCATCTTGGCTACTCTTATATCTTCTAAACATGATACAGTCCTGTTGGTGTTGCTGTTTAGTCGCTAAGTCCTGTCTGACTCTTTGCTACCTCATGACTGCAGCAGGCCAGGCTTCCCTGTCCTTCACTATGTCTAAGAGTTTGCGCAAATTCATGTCCATTGAGTTGGTGATGCTATCTGACCATCTCATCCTATAGCACACTTTGAATAGTTATGCCAGAAAGCAACAGTTTTCAATATGTGGCCCTGGAGCCCTGAGTTTCTCCAAGATACTTGTCTGGTTCTGCAAAACAATGCTAACATATTATTTCCCTTCTTCACTATTCTGATATTTGCTGTGATGGGTGTTTGATGCCTCAGTACAAATCAAGACCTGGAAAACAGCTGCACTCAAATTGTATAAGTATTGTACTATATTCTTGCCTTCACACACTCACAGGAAAAGAAAAATAAGAATGCCCTTTCTGCGGCCATAAAAGTATTAATTTTATTATATCTCAACCCTTGAATACATGACTTCTTAATAACCTGTGAAGACCTGGGAAATACACACCAAGTACTTTGACAATGTACATCAGTAAGATGGTTATCTCAAAGAGAAACTGGCTGAATTGTCTTTTCTTTTGTGAAACACCACTTTGCTTAAAAGAAAAATGGCAGGGAAAACTGTGATCAACCAGATTATAGATATTTAGAAGACTTTTTCTTTAAAAAGAACCAAGGTGAGTCTGTCGCTTCAAGGGAAACAACTGACAGCATTTGTTCAATGGTAGATTTGAATGTTTGAGCAAAAATTAAAATTCTGGAAAGCTTCTATTCAAATCCTGTGCTTGAAAGCTTCCCAATAATTTAAAGATGTTTCTGATGAGATCAATGATGATATTCACAACGATTATTTTTTGATATTTTATATTGAAATGCATCAGCATTGAAAAGATCTGCATAATTCAGTGAACAGATACTCCAAAAACGACTGATGCATGATCTTACAAAAGCCATGCTTCGGGAACAGATCTGTCCAGAGTTTAAAGCAAGACTTTGAACAATGGATTTTCATGTAGTAGGGTAAGAAAAGATCATTGCAGCTAATCTTTGTAAAATTACCAAAGAAGAATATTCACAATTACCTGACAAAACTTTTGAAGTCTTCCGTCCTGTTCTCTCTACATACCTGTGGAGCCCGATTTTCTTGAAATATTTCACATACTTCCATCAAAACCACACATCACAAGAGCCTGAATATAGCAGCCGACAAGAGACCAGGGAGCTTCCTATTAAGGCAGAGATGACAAAGATTTATAAACATGGAGACAGTGTCACTGTCCTCCCCATTCTTTTTTTAATTATAGTTATTTTTCACTAAGTATGTTTATTTATATTAACATGTAATGGGTCACTATTTTATCTTTATTTTGCTGTTGTTTAGTTGGCAAGTCATGTCTGAATCTTTGTGACCCTACGGACTGTAAGCCTGCCAGGCCTCTCTGTTATTGGGAGTCTCCAGGCAAGAATACTAGAGTGGTTGACATTTCCTTCTCCAGGGGATCTTCCCAACCCAGGGATCAATCCCAAGTCTCCTGGCAGATTGTTCACTGCGGAACCATGGGGAAAGCCTTCATCTTTATAAGTATTAATAAATATTTCAAAATCTTTACTAAATACTAATACCTAAATAGATCACATAACCAAAAGCCTTTTGAGCTCCTCAATCATCTATGAGGGTCTAGTGCTCTATGACAGCCTAGAGGGGTGTGGGGGGTGGGATGGAAGGGAGGTTCCAGAGGGAGGAGACCTCAGTTTGATTCCTGGCTCAGAAGATTCCATGGAGACAGGAATGGCAACCCATTCCAGTATTCTTGCCTAGAGAATGCCATGGACAGAGGAACCTGGCAGGCTACAGTGCATGGGGTCACAAAGACCCCATGAGTGACTTAAAATAAATAGCTCATTCACATTGTTGTATGGCAGAAACCAACACAACTTTGTAAAGCCATTGTCCTCCAGTTAATAATAAATTGAAAAATAATTTGTGAAGTTTGAGACCTCTTACAGTAAGGTATTGGAGGCAGGTCACTCTGGAGTAGAGGGAGAATGATGAGACTGGGGGACACTCAGTCTACAGCATCCATCACAGCAGATTGACTGGTGTCTGTTTTTCATCTGAAATTCTATGTAAAATCCCAATGGAAGACTCCATTCCACATCAATGTGTCATTTAGAAATACATGCCTTGGACCAGAGAAATTCAGAGGTAGAAAAAAAATCAGTTCTTCCTTTCACATGTCATGGCAAACAAAAAACATGAGTCTAATTAGTTTACCTGTTTCTTAAGGGTAGTGTGAGCTTTATGTGAGTCAATATGTTTGTAACAACTTCCGATGTTCTTGTCACTACCAAGTTTATTAGGTGCCTGTTAAATAAAAATAAATGAAACAGATCAGATTAGGTCAGTTTCTCAGTTGTGTCCGACTCTTTGTGACCCCATGAATCGCAGCACGCCAGGCCTCCCTGTCCATCACCAACTCCCAGAGTTCACTCAGACTCCCGTCCATCGAGTCGGTGATGCCATCCAGCCATCTCATCCTCTGTCGTCCCCTTCTCCTCCTGCCCCCAATCCCTCCCGGCATCAGAGTCTTTTCCAATGAGTCAACTCTTCGCATGAGGTGGCCAAAGTACTGGAGTTTCAGCTTTAGCATCATTCCTTCCAAAGAAATCCCAGGGCTGATCTCCTTCAGAATGCACTGGTTGGATCTCCTTGCAGTCCAAGGGACTCTCAACAGTCTTCTCCAACACCACAGTTCAAAAGCATCAATTCTTTGGCGCTCAGCCTTCTTCACAGTCCAACTCTCATATCCATACATGACCACAGGAAAAACCATAGTCTTGACTAGACGAACTTTTGTTGGCAAAGTAATGTCTCTGCTTTTGAATATGCTATCTAGGTTGGTCATAACTTTCCTTCCAAGGAGTAAGCGTCTTTTAATTTCATGGCTGCAGTCACCATCTGCAGCGATTTTGGAGCCCAGAAAAATAAAGTCTGACACAGTTTCCCCATCTATTTCCCAGGAAGTGATGGGACCGGATGCCATGATCTTCATTTTCTGAATGTTGAGCTTTAAGCCAACTTTTTCACTCTCCTCTTTCACTTTCATCAAGAGGCTTTTGAGTTCCTCTTCACTTTCTGCCATAAGGGTGGTGTCATCTGCATGTCTGAGGTTATTGATATTTCTCCCGGCAATCTTGATTCCAGCTTGTGTTTCTTCCAGTCCAGCGTGTCTCATGATGTACTCTACATAGAAGTTAAATAAACAGGGTGACAATATACAGCCTTGACGAACTCCTTTTCCTATTTGGAAACAGTCTGTTGTTCCATGTCCAGTTCTAACTGTTGCTTCCTGACCTGCATAGAAATTTCTCAAGAGGCAGGTCAGGTGGTCTGGTATTCCCATCTCTTGAAGAATTTTCCACATTTTATTGTGATCCACACAATCAAAGGCTTTGGCATAGTCAGTAAAGCAGAAATAGATGTTTTCTGGAACTCTCTTGCTTTTTCTATGATCCAGCGGATGTTGGCAATTTGATCTCTGATTCCTCTGCCTTTTCTAAAACCAGCTTGAACATCAGGAAGTTCACGGTTCACATATTGCTGAAACCTGGCTTGGAGAATTTTGAGCATTACTTTACTAGCGTGTGAGATGAGTGAAATTGTGCAGTAGTTTGAGCATTCTTTGGCATTGCCTTTCTTTGGGATCAGAATGAAAACTGACCTTTTCCAGTCCTGTGGCCACTGCTGAGTTTTCCAAATTTGCTGGCATATTGAGTGCAGCACTTTCACAGCATCATCTTTTAGGATTTGAAATAGCTCCACTGGAATTCCATAACCTCCACTAGCTTTGTTCGTAGTGATGCTTTCTAAGGCCCACTTGACTTCACATTCCAGGATGTCTGGCTCTAGGTCAGTGATCACACCATCATGATTATCTGGGTCATGAAGATCTTTTTTGTACAGTACTTCTGTGTATTCTTGCCACCTCTTCTTAATATCTTCTACTTCTATTAGGGCCATACCATTTCTGTCCTTTATTGTGCCCATCTTTGCATGAAATGTTCCCTTGGTATCTCTAATTTTCTTGATGAGATCTCTAGTCTTTCCTTTTCTATTATTTTCCTCTATTTCTTTACAATGATCACTGAAGAAGGCTTTCTTATCTCTCCTTGCTCTTCTTTGGAACTCTGCATTCAAATGGGTATATCTTTCCTTCTCTCCTTTGCTATTTGCTTGTCTTCTTTTCACAGCTATTTGTAAGGCCTCCTCAGACAGCCATTTTGCTTTTTTTGCATTTTTTTTCTTGGGGATGGTCTTGATCCCTGTCTCGTGTACAATGTCATGAACCTCCGTCCATAGTTCATCAGGCACTCTGTGTATCAGATATAGTCCCTTAAATCTATTTCTCACTTCCACTGTATAGTCATAAGGGATTTGATTTAGGTCATACCTGAATGGTGTAGTGGTTTTCCCCACTTTCTTCAATTTAAGTCTGAATTTGGCAATAAGGAGTTAATGATCTGAGCCACAGTCAGCTCCTGGTCTCGTTTTTGCTGACTGTATAGAGCTTCTCCATCTTTGGCTGCAAAGAATATAATCAATATGATTTCCATGTCAACCATCTGATGATGTCCATGTGTAGAGTCTTCTCTTGTATTGTTGGAAGAGGGTGTTTGCTATGACCAGTGTGTTCTCTTGGCAAAACTCTGTTGGCCTTTCCCCTGCTTCATTCTGCACTCCATGGCCAAATTTGCCTGTTACTCCAGGTATTTCTTGAATTTCCTACTTTTGCATTCCAGTCCTCTGTAAAGAAAAGGACATCTTTTTTGGGTGTTAGTTCTAAAAGGTCCTGTAGTTCTTCATAGAACCGTTCAACTTTGGCTTCTTCAGCATTACTGGTTGGGGCATAGACTTGGATTACTGTGATATTGAATGGTTTGCCTTGGAAATGAACAGAGATCATTCTGTCGTTTTTGAGATTGCATCCAAGTACTGCATTTCAGACCCTTTTGTTGACTGTGATGGCTACTCCATTTCTTCTAAGGGATTCCTGCCCACAGTAGTAGATATAATGGTCATCTGCATTAAATTCACCCAATTCTGTCCATTTTAGTTTGCTGATTCCTAGAATGTCAACATTCACTCTTGCCATCTCCTGTTTGACCACTTCCAATTTGCCTTGATACATGGATCTATGGTTCCAGGTTCCTATTCAATATTGCTCTTTATAGCACCAGACTTTGCTTCTATCACGCACAGCTGGTGTTGTTTTTGCTTTGGCTCTGTCCCTTCATTCTTTCTGGAGTTATTTCTCCACTGATCTCCAGTAGCATTTTGGGCACCTACTGACCCGGGAAGTTCCCCTTTCAGTGTCCTATCATTTTGCCTTTTCATACTATTCATGGGGTTCCCAAGGCAAGAATACTGAAGTGGTTTGCCATTCCCTCCTCCAGTGGACCACATTTTGTCGGAACTCTCCACCATGACCCGCCCGTCTTGGGTGGCCCTACCCAGCATGGCTTAGTTTCATTGAGTTAGACAAAGCTGTGGTCCATGTAATCAGATTGGCTAGTTTTCTGTGATTGTGGTTTCAGTCTGTTTGCCCTCTGATGCCCTCTCTCAGCACCTACTGTCTTACTGGGGTTTCTCTTACCTTGGACGTGGGGTATCTCTTCACGACTGCTCCAGCAAAGTGCAGCTGTTGCTCCTTACCTTGGACGTGGGGTATCTCCTCTTGGCTGTTGCTCCTGACCTTGGACATGGGGTATCTTCTCTTGGGTGCTCGCTGCTCCAGCACCACCCTAACTAAATTCAGCTAATTCCCAAAGTTAGAGTTTGTTTGGAAAGGTGGCAAAATTGCAAAAAAAAAAAAAAAAAAAAAAAAAGGCAAAGAAAAGCACCTTTTATCTGTCATTTGTTCTGGGTGATATTCAGTGAAATTTTGTTACACTATTGTTTGCAGTAAACATCCTTTCACATATTTATGTGAACTAAAGTATTTTAAATTTGAATTAAATTTACTGCTTTTATGATGCAGTAACAATGAAGATTAAAATAAACAGAAGCCCTCCAGTAAGCTGAAATATAACATTTTAGATGTAGGGAGTTAATGCCGTCAATGCTATTCTGAGTCATAAGGAGTTACCCTGGAATTGAGCCTTGATGAGGTTCATTTACATACACACAGGCTGCAAGACACAACTTTCTCTCTGCTAATGGCTTTGAAAGGGCTTCAGAGAGTCTCCTGGTAATCAGGATTGACATCCTGAATTGATGGCTGATGGAGAGTAAGGGCCAAGACACAGAGTGATCTCAGGGACTTTTAATAAGACTTGGCAAGTGATCAGGACACACAGTCAATCACAGGGTAATGCCAATACCCTCCTTCCCGTCTATTCTCCAAAAGGGGCCTTGAGCAAAACTGATAAATAAAATGAAACCACATACATAAAGAATCCTTAATAGAATTTTCTGTATGGAGAGTGGGACTTTTGTAAAATTGCTTTATTTTCTGTGTTGTGTGTGTGTTCATCCATACAAAGAGAATACAAAACTAATAGCAAAATCTTGATATTTCTGAGGTTTTTCTTTTCTTTTTTTTTCCCCCTTAGTTTTGTGATTTAAGAATAAGAAAGAAAATAGAAATGCCTTGCAAAGGCAACTTTGCACAGATATCTCTAAACTGTATTACTGTACCAGTCTAACTTCAGTGGTCCTCAAATATGAGCTTACATACTGCTCTCAACCTTTCCATTTAAAGTAGAGGAGTATGTCACAATCTTTAGGTAGAAAAACTTGCTTCATTTTAAAGCCAGATAACAAAAAGGTTGAATTTTTTATCCAAAAGAAAAAAAAAATCTGAAATAAAAATAGACCTGGTCTTTGAAGAGAAAAATTTCTTGTCTTCACATCTGACTTTCATTTTCTTTCATTAAAATAAAAATAAAAATATAATAAAAAAGAATATTCCAGAATAGCCTTTTTTCAAGTTAAGAATACAGAACCACCTCAAATAATTTCTGGAACCAGCCAAGAAAGGAAAAGGAGAGTGAAGCTCAAATATAATATATGGCTATTTATTATTGGAGTTAGAGTTCTCATAAAAATCTTACAAGTCTTTTGGCAAATTAACTAACTGGATTCAGTAACTCATGTCAACTATAATAATAAACATTCTTTGTCTCTTTCTGCCAATTCAATCATGTAAAATTATCTTAAGGGCTCCCCATTTGGCTCAGTGGTAAAGAATCCTCCTGCAGTGTAGGAAACACAGGAGATACAGGTTCGATCCCTGGGGTGGGAAGGTCCCTGAAGAAGGAAATGGCAACCCACTCCAGTATTTTGTTTGGGAAATCCCATGGACAGAGGAGCCTCATGGGCTACAGTCCATGGGGTCACAAAGAGTCGGATACAACTGAGTGACTAAACACACACAAAATTCTTATTCTACCTTTCTTTTAAATTTGCACTAGAATCCTCTTTGGAAATAAGTCATACATATATTAAAGGTTCTAGAATTCACCAAATTTTAAAGTCCTTTCCCATCTAGGATAGCTTATCAATCCTAGTCTTTCCCCGGTTCTTCCCAATTACACACACACACAAATGCAACTGTGAACTGCTGCACCTTTGGCCCTAGAGCTCTGTGTTGAAAATCCCTTCTCCCCTGTCTTTCAGGTGAAATTTGTCTATTTTTCAAACATTCGGCGTAAGGTAGAGACTTCTGTCCTCCCTCCTGTAGGGAAGAGGTGGCTTTGTGTCCTTCTGTGCTCTCTCTCCTGGAAATACTTCTCCGTGAGCAAGGAGTTTGGATTACTTCACATGTATCCCCACCTCCTCCTGGGTTCCTGCTAGGCTGACTCTGAAGCAAAGCTCCCTTCTCAGATACCTTTGTTCCAGGCCTCTGGAAGTGGTCAGGATGCTATCAGATGCAGTGGTACGGTGCAGGTCCATGTTCTATCATATTTTCATCTTATAACCTTATAAAATCTTGTAGCTTTATAAAAGCCATCTTGATCTTTTTCTGGCATAGTGAAAAGAGAGTGGCATGAGGGTTGGGCAAACCAGGGTCTTATGACTTTAATTCTCAAGTCATATGACCTCCTGGATCTTGAGACTCCTCATTCAACTCCAGAGAGAGTTGGAGGGATTAGCTTTGATGATATGCAAAATGCCTGTAGGTAGTAATCAGGAATGATCACTGCTCTATCTTTGTCTCCTCCTGTGTGCATAAGCATTCTGAGTGAGGCAGACAACATGGATTTAGTGCAGTATATAAACTCTAAGATTGCCATTGTGCTAAACCACTCAACAACTGTATTGTAGAATTTATGTCTTAACTGTTCTGAAAAGACACCAATTTAATGTCTTTTGAAAAACATTATAGGTTTTGCCTCAGAAACTTTAGGGAACTAATCAAGGAAATAATTAGAAATACAGATAAAGATCTATGAAAGAGTTTTATTTTATTTTAATTATAGTAGTGAAATACTCAAAGCACCCAAGATAGGTTAATTAAATTATTGTATATCCATTCAATGGATTGTTGCACAGTATTAAAAAGATGTATTGACACACTTTAATGACAGGAAATCATTCATGATTTAGTAACATTCATACAATATGCATTGATTCCATACATAATAAAAATATCATGTAAAATAAACTGAATGAAAATCTATTTAAATAGCAATTTAATATTGATTATCTGAATATACATACATAGAAAAGCATATAGAAGTAAACACAAAACATGTTAATAGAGGTCAGTTTTTGGTCAGCTATAGCAACTAGCCCTTCTACCTTGAAAATGGAATTATGAGGGATGTATATATATTTTATTCTTTTAATTTGTCTTTTTTCAGAATTTTCACACTGTGCCAAATTATATTTGTAACAAAAGTCATTTTTAAAGTCATTTAAAAACCTTATAAAAGTGAAAATATGGATTTCTGTATACTGAGATATTTAAATATATGCTTATAAACGTATACATTTAATAATGTTTCTCACTAGCTAGAGGTTTTTTTCTTTTTTTGTATTTTCTTGTCCTATAAAATAAAAGCTCCTGAGGGCCTGGAATATGTCTTTTCATGTTTAAATTCCAGCTCAGTTCTTGGTAGAAATTCATTCATTTTTCACCTTTCCTACTAATGTTTATTGAGTGGTGCTTTGCGCAAGATGCTACATGTTTGGTTCTCAGAAGATCCTGTGTTGGTGGGGAGTAGACACCAGGTTCTTAGGGTGTGGCTTTGAGAAATGGGCAAAACTGGGAAATCAGTGCCTTCTCTCAGCTGTGTTTCTCTGAACTCTTCAGATTTGAGGGTGTTTTAAACTTTTCATCCAAGAAGACTCTGCGGGTCTCGTGAAGTCAGCACAGAGAACCGCCCATCAGTGTGCACAGTGTGCACTAAAGCAGGCTTGCCTTGGACACGAGGAGGCAGAGCTTGAGTGGTGCTGAACCAATGCACTCATGTCCATTCTGTACATATTTTTCATCGTGTTTCTCTTTTTAATGCTTGTTTTGGGGTAGTAGATTATATTATCATTTGAATGTTTGTATTTTCAAATACTTTTTCTTTATTAAAAATTGAATTGCTTCTGGCAGTGCTGACTTTGCTTTTTCACCTGTGTCTCCTTTGAAAGAATCTTTCTGAGTTATAACCATTGCTTCTGAAGCTGTAGTCGCTCTACTGCTGCTCTTAAGGCCTTTGTGGAAAGCGTCTTTCAGCTGCATCTCATAGAGCTTGGCAGGAGCCCAGGGAAGAAACTCAGTGCTCAGAGTAGACCCAGAGGTTTCTCTGCCTCACGCACAGTTGTTCTGTCCCCGCCGAATCATAGGTGTGTAGCATTATTCTCCATCCTGGAATTTAGGATGGTATAAGAATTTGAGATGTTATAAGAATTTGTGTTTTATCCTTCATGTGACTCTGAAGAATACTTAAATTCATATAATCATTATTTTTTAAGTTTTTTGGAGTAATTTCTTAGAAAATAGTTGCCAGTTTATGTTGTATAGGAGTATTACTTCTTAATCCACTTTTTCTGTAACTGTTTAAAAATACATTTCATTTTAAGAAGGTATGAATTATAGATGAACCTCTGATCTGATTATCTTATGCTTTTTTGTAGGTGTTAGCATTTTCCAAATATTTATCAAATGTTGTTTCTTTTTGACACACACTAGGAGAGTCAATGATTTTTAAAGACTTGATAAATGTTATAACTATTTATTGCTTACTGTTTTTTTTTTAATAGTAGTGCTAATAGGATTACATGGTCAAGAACCATAGAAGATTATTCAATTGGGAAGTTCTCTCCTTTATTCAGTATTGAAGTAAGAGATTTGAGAAATGTATTAAGTGTTTGAGGAGGATATGTATTGAGTAGAATAATCTTGGAGATAATGAGTGGAATGAAACAATACTTCTTAAAAGATTGATAAGGAAGTACAGACTCAACCTCAGGTGGTTGTTTTATATGTGTTGGTTCCCACAGCTCAAACCCCTTCTACACACACCTGCTATGCCCCTGGAATGGAAGGAGGAAGGGGCCAGTCAAGCTCCTTTTCTTTATGGATAAAGAAACTGTGTGGGAGAATGGCATTGAAACATGTAAAATATCATGTATGAAACAAGTTGCCAGCCCAGGTTCGATGCACGATATTGGATGCTTGGGGCTGGTGCACTGGGACGACCCAGAGGGATGGTATGGGGAGGGAGGAGGGAGGAGGGTTCAGGATGGGGAACACATGTATACCTGTGGCGGATTCATTTTGATGTTTGGCAAAACTAATACAATTATGTAAAGTTTAAAAATAAAATAAAATAAAAAAAAAAAAGAAACTGTGGTACATTTACACCATGGAACATGACTCAGCCATAAAAAGGAACAAATTTGAGTCTGTTCTAGTGAGGTGGATGAACCGAGAGCCTGTTCCAGAGTGAAATAAGTCAAAAAGAGAAAAACAAATATCGTATATTAACACATATATACAGAATCTAGAAAAATGATCCTGATGAACCTATTTGCAAGGGCAGGAATGGAGATGCAGACATAGAGAACAGACTTATGGATACAGCAGGATAAGGAGAGGGTGGGACGAATGGAGAGAGTAGCATGGAAACATATACATTACCATATGGAAGCCAGGTGTGCTGCAGTCCATAGGGTCACAAAGAGTCAGACACGACTGAGCTCACTGATGTAAAAATACATAGGCAGGGGGAATTTGCTGTATGATGCAGGGAGCTCAACCCAGGGCTCTGTGACAACCTAGAGGGGTGATGTGGGGTGGGAGGTGGGAGGTGGGAAGGAGGCTTAAGAGGGAGGGGACGTATGTATACCTATGGCTGATTCATGTTGATGTGTGGCAGAAAACAACATAACATTGCAATCACCCTCCAATTAAAAATAAATTTACTAATTCCTTTCATCTGTCCCTGTGATCCAGCATCTCATCCCAATACCCAGTATATGGAAATCACATTAACATACTAGACTCACAGTGACATTATGGAGCTAGCCACTCTTCACATTTTTATGATAAGGAAGTTCAATACAAGCAGTGGAATGATATACTCCTCCCTATATTGTCAGACAGGCACGACTGAGCTACCGAACAACAACATATCATCAGAAGGAAGCATTTCTTGAATGAACATGACTGATGTTACATGGGCTGCAGTGGGAGATGCCCACGCGCACCAGTTCATAAGGCATGTGTGGTCTGGAGATGTCCTGCCCTTGACATTGTACTTAGTCTCATGCTTGTCCAGAGGAAGCTCCAAGGGGGATGCAAACACTGGAAAGAGGCATACATCTTAGTAGGAGCTGACAAAATTAAAAATGTTTCCCCCGAAAGGAAGGAAAATTAGAATGCTTTGTAGTTGTACTTTTAAATCACTTGCAGGCTTGCACATTATCTCATTTGATTAGACTGAGTCTAAGGTTCTTTCATGTTCTCACTGATCTGTGCTTTGTTTAAAATTTGGATTAATAACTGTGACATTCTAATCTCCAAGAGGAGAGGGGCACATTGACTAAAATTAAGCTTCTTTCAAGATTTCTGTGTTTTGTGTTTATGTTCCCAAAGACTTTTTTTAAACTATTAAATTTTATACTGGAATATAGCCGATTAACAATGTTATGATAGCATCTTGTGAATAGCAAAGGGACTCAGCCATACACATACACGTATCTATTTTCCCCCAAACTCCCCTCCCATCCAGGCTGCCACACAACATTGAACAGACTTCGTTGTGTAGGTCATTGCTGGTTATCCATTTTAAATATAGCAGTGTGTATATGTCCATCCCCAGCTCCCCAACTATCCCTCCCCCTATTCTTCCCTCTGGCCACCGTGAGTTTGTTCTCCGAGTCTGTGAGTCTGTTTTGAAAATAAGTTCATTTGCATCATTTCCTTTTAGATTCTGCATATAAGGGATGCCGTACAATATTTCTCCTTGTCTGTCTGACTTGCTTCACACAGCATGGCAAGCTCTAGGTCCATCCACATTGCTGAAAATGGCCTTATTTCATTCTTTTTAATGGTCAAGTAACATTCCATTGTGTATATGCGCACCACATCTTCTTTATCCATTCCTCTGGTGATGGAGATTTATATTGCTTCCGTGTCTTGGCTATGGTGAATAGTGCTGCAATAAACATTTGGGTGCACCCATACACTTTGCAGAGTACATCATGAGAAACACTGGACTGGAAGAAACACAATCTGGAATCAAGATTGCTGGGAGAAATATCAATAACCTCAGATATGCAGATGACACCATCCTTATGGCAGAAAGTGAAGAGGAACTCAAAAGCCTCTTGATGAAAGTGAAAGTGGAGAGTGAAAAAGTTGGCTTAAAGCTCAACATTCAGAAAACGAAGATCATGGCATCCAGTCCCATCACTTCATGGGAAATAGATGGGGAAACAGTGGAAACAGTGTCAGATTTTATTTTTCTGGGCTCCAAAATCACAGCAGATGGTGACTGCAGCCATGAAATTAAAAGACGCTTACTCCTTGGAAGGAAAGTTATGACCAACCTAGATAGCATACTGAAAAGCAGAGACATTACTTTGCCAACAAAGGTCCATCTAGTCAAGGCTATGGTTTTTCCAGTGGTCATGTATGGATGTGAGAGTTGGACTGTGAAGAAGGCTGAGTGCTGAAGAATTGATGGTTTTGAACTGTGGTGTTGGAGAAGACTCTTGAGAGTCCCTTGGACTGCAAGGAGATCCAACCAGTGCATTCTGAAGGAGATCAGCCCTGGGATTTCTTTGGAAGGAATGATGCTAAAGCTGAAACTCCGGTACTTTGGCCACCTCATGCGAAGAGTTGATTCATTGGAAAAGACCCTGATGCTGGGAGGGATTGGGGGTAGGAGGAGAAGGGGATGACAGAGGATGAGATGGCTGAATGGCATCACTGACTCGATGGACGTGAGTCTGAGTGAACTCCGGAAGTTGGTGATGGACAGGGAGGCCTGGCGTGCTGTGATTCATGGGGTCACAAAGAGTCGGACACGACTGAGCGACTGATCTCATCTGATCTGATACACTTTTAAATACAGAATTGGCTTCCTATTTAAAGCTCATCTGGAGGGACAAATGAACATTACTACCCATTCTATTAGCCATGATATGTCCCCAGAGTGACAGCCTCTACTTGTGCATGAACACAGCTTACGTGACAGTGGCTGCAGAGGCAGCTGGAGCTTCATGGATCGTGTCCCAGACTCTAGTGATTCCACGCACCTAACTCATCACATTTGAAACATATATCTTGGCATCTTTTTGAGTAATAAAGCTATTTTCTTAGGAGAAGCTCTCTCCCTAGCTCTCCTCCCTTGCAAACAACTGTAGATACAGTTTGCTCACTTTGATGTTAGCATTTTCTTGCATGAGGTAGGCAGATAATGAGCAGCTTTGGGATGCTATTATAAGTTCAACTGTGTCCCCCAAATGATATATGAAAGCTCACATCCCTAGTAGTTCAGAAAGTGACCTTATTTGAAAACAGATGTAATTAGTTAAATTAATATGAGGTAAGACTGGAGTACAGTGGCTCCTTTATTCAATATGACCTGTATCCTTATAAGAAGAGAGGAATTTGGACACAGACACAGAGGGAACATGGCCATGTGAAGACAGAGATAGAGGCTTGAGAAATGTGAACATAAAGCAAGGATGCTCAGGGCTACCAGAGCCTAAGATATGCAAGAAAGGACCCCTGCCTGCCTAGAGTCCTTCAAGGGAGTATGGCCTGCCAACAAGCTGGCTTCACACTAATGGTCTCCAGAAATGTGAGAGAGGGCATTTCTGTGTTTTAAGTCAATTTCTGTGGTTTAAAGCAGTTTTGGGTGTTTTTTTTTTATGTATTCTTTATGACATCCCTAAGAAATTAATACAGATGCCATAATGAAAGACAAAGCCAAAGGCAAACCACGAAACAAGTTTCACTGGCAGTCAACTCTTCAAAGACCTTCGATCTCCTAACCATGAATTATTCAAGTCTTTTTTTTTTTTTTTTTGGTACCTGTCAGTTTGAAACCCAAGATTGTCATCTATCTCTTGGTTGGCTATTGCATATCCTTCTCAAATTGTTTCTGTCTAGCCTATGACTGACAGATTCCACATTCTCTGTTTGGGTGCAGTGGAGAAAAACAGAAAGGAAAACTGAACGTTCCACTGAGTATTGAGATTAGGCTCACATGCCTGCTGAGAGGATATGAATGTGCAACTGGGCAAGAGAAGTAACAGGAAACTGGACTATGCAAAGTCAAACTGAACCAGCATCAGTCTCTGCCTCTCATGTCCAGACAACTTCCTGTCCAAGAGGTTTCACAGGGCCCGGAGAAAGATTCACATGATGACAAGCTGACAGTTGGGGGTTACTGGCGTCAGTGATGTGCACTAATGATCTTCAAGACAGCGGCCACACAATCTGTCCTCCTCCAAGGATTCAGTCCCTCTTATTTACGTTCCTCAGCTGCACACAGCGTGTACTTCAACATTCTTAGAAAATCTCTGTCCTCAGGTTTTCTCTTACACGTTGAGTGAGCATGGTGATTATGTGTATGGTGACCATTGAATAGGAATCAGTGCAGGCAACAAAGCGGCAAATGTACATAAAGAAGATATTTTACTGTTCAGTTGCTAAGTTACGTCTGACTCTTTGCAACCCCATGGACTGCAGCACGACAGGCCTCCCCATCCTTCACTATCTTTTGGAGCTTGCTCAAACTCATGTCCATTGAGTCAGGGTGCCAACCAACCAGCTCATCCTCTGTTGCTCCCTCCTCCTCCAGCCTTCAATCCTTTCCAGAATCAGGGTCTTTTCCAAAGAGTTGGCTCCTCAAATCAGGTGACCAAAATACTGGAGCTCCCACTTCAGCATCAGTCCTTCCAGTGAACATTCAGGGTTGATTTCCTTTAGGATTGACTGGTTTGGTCTCCTTGCTGTCCAAGGGACTCTCAAGAGTCTTCTCCAGACCTAAAATTTGAAAGCATCAATTTTTTGGCATTCAACCTTCTTTATGGTCCAGCTTTCACATCCATACATGACTACTGGAAAAAACATAGCTGCGACTGTACGGACCTTTGTTGGCAAAGTGATGTCTCTGCTTTTCAATACACTGTCTAGGTTTACCATAGTTTTTCTTCCAAGGAGTCTTTTAATTTCATGGCTGTGGTCATTGTCCACAGTAATTTTGGAGCCCAGGAAAATAAAATCTGCCACTGTTTCCATTTCTCCTTATCTATTTGCCATTAATTCTGAAAGAGATGGGAATACCAGACCACCTGACCTGCCTCTTGAGGAATCTATATGCAGGTCAGGAAGCAACAGTTAGAACTGGACACGGAACAACAGACTTGTTCCAAATAGGAAAAGGAGTACATCAAGGCTGTATATTATCACCCTGCTTATTTAACTTATATGCAGAGTACATCATGAGAAACGTTGGACTGGAAGAAACACACGCTGTAATCAAGATTGCCGGGAGAAATATCAATCACCTCAGATATGCAGATGACACCACCCTTATGGCAGAAAGTAAAGAGGAACTAAAAAGCCTCTTGATGAAGGTGAAAGTCGAGAGTGAAAAAGTTGGCTTAAAGCTCAACATTCAGAAAACGAAGATCATGGCATCCAGTCCCATCACTTCATGGGAAATAGATGGGGAAACAGTGGAAACAGTGTCAGACTTTATTTTTCTGGGCTCCAAAATCATGGCAGATGGTGACTGCAGCCATGAAATTAAAAGACGCTTACTCCTTGGAAGGAAAGTTATGACCAACCTAGATAGCATATTCAAAAGCAGAGACATTACTTTGCCAACAAAGGTCCATCTAGTCAAGGTTATGGTTTTTCCTGTGGTTATGTATGGATGTGAGAGTTGGACTGTGAAGAAGGCTGAGTGCTGAAGAATTGATGCTTTTGAACTGTGGTGTTGGAGAAGACTCTTGAGAGTCCCTTGGACTGCAAGGAGATCCAACCAGTGCATTCTGAAGGAGATCAGCCCTGGGATTTCTTTGGAGGGAATGATGCTAAAGCTGAAACTCCAGTACTTTGGCCACCTCATGCGAAGTGTTGACTCATTGGAAAAGACTCAGATGCTGGGAGGGATTTGGGGCAGGAGGAGAAGGGGACGACAGAGGATAAGATGGCTGGATGGCATCACTGACTCGATGGATGTGAGTCTGAGTGAACTCTGGGAGTTGGTGATGGACAGGGAGGCCTGCCGTGCTGTGATTCATGGGGTCACAAAGAGTTGGACACGACTGAGCAACTGACCTGAACTGAACTGAACTGATGGGACTGGATGCCATGATCTTAGTTTTCTGAATGTTGAGTTTTAAGCCAGCTTTTCACTCTCCTCTTTCACTTTCATCAAGAGGATCTTCTGTTCTTTTGAGTGCTTATCCCCAGGAATTAAAACAGGATGTATTTTCTTTTTAGAACAAGAATTATAGTTCCTTTCATTAATCTAAGTTGGTTGAGTCTATAATTCTTTAGCTATGCTTTTCATGGTCAGATCCTTGTCAGCTTGGTTCATATGGTTACAGTGATTGGGAGAATTTAACAAAGAATCTTGAAAATATATCTGGAATGTATCAGTGCTAAAAATATAGGATGAATCAATTTTGTATAATCTTGTATAAAATTTTTTATATTCAATGAATATGTCTGAAATGGGCAGAAAAAAATGGTGGGCACTAGTCAGATATCTTTTTTATGACTTTAGCTTTTTCCTTATGCCCCTCATTTATGCCATTTCTCTTCATAAAATACTGGTTATTTTAAAAGGATATTCTCTAATTAAAATTTAATATCAAGAAATGAAAGAAAGATGGCTTCAGTGTAGATATTTATAATGACTTTATTACATCCTTGCTCAAATGACAAGTTGAAGTTTTCTCAGCATGATATGAGAGTAATTTATCAGAAGATATCAAAAAGAGTAAAATGTATGTTAGTTAAAACCCTTTCATCCTCTGTATCAAGAAGAGAGCAAATTATCTTAAAACAAATGATTTTTTATTCATCCTATTTAAAGGAATATCCTGCTTTTGCTACATATGTGTTGAATTAGATGGTGCCTCAGACGGTAAAGAAGCTGCCTGCCATGTGGAAGACCTGGGTTTGATCCCTGAGTCGGGAAGATCCCCTGGAGAAGGAAGTGGCAACCCACTCCAGTATTCTTGCCTGGAGTATCCCATGGACAGAGGAGCCTGGTAGGCTACAGTCCATGAGGTCGAAAAATATTAGACATGACTTAGTGACTAAACCACCACCACCGTCATCATTGTACTAAAGAGAGAACTTTCCTTCAGGTACACATTATAATGTACACATATAATATACCCACCTCACACTGAATGGCACAGCACGTCAGAATACCCCACATTGTAGGACACACCTCCCATATTAAAGGCTCTTCTTGTCAGTGTTCTGCTGCTGTTGCAGCTAAGTCACTTCAGTCGTGTCTGACTCTGTGCGACCCCATAGCCAGCAGCCCATCAGGCTCCCTCATCCCTGGGACTCTCCAGGCAAGAACACTGGAGTGGGTTGCCATTTCCTTCTCCAATGCATGAAAGTGAAAAGTGAAGTCGCTCAGTCATGTCCAACTCTTCGCGACCCCATGGGCTGTAGCCTACCAGGCTCCTCTGTCCATGGGATTTTCCAGGCAAGAGTACTGGAGTGGGGTGCCATTGCCTTCTCTAGTGTTTAAACCTCATAAACAAGCATTGGCCTAGTGTTCTAGATGAATCTTATATTTCATGCCTATCATATTAACCACTAGTATAATGATCACCTTGTACAGCCATTATTTGCTTAGAGTTGTGAGTTCATACCAGTGTCTTTGTTCATCATTCCTTCCTTAAGAATACTTGTCTTTCCTGAAGCACATCCTTTAGTTCCAGGAAATGTCTGTTATTGCTAAATTCTCAATTTTTACCAAATTCTGGCAAATATATTGCTTGTCTTCCATTTTTTCTACTCTCTGTTTCTGGGATTGTAATCAACCATAATATCATTCCACTAAATCTCCCTTCCCCCTTTCATATTTATTTCACTTCTAAAGGAGATCAGTCCTGGGTGTTCCTTTGGAAGGAATGATGCTAAAGCTGAAACTCCAGTACTTTGGCCACCTCATGGGAAGAGCTGACTCATTGGAAAAGACTTTGATGCTGGGAGGGATTGGGGGCAGGAGGAGAAAGGGACACAGAGGATGAGATGGCTGGATGGCATCACCGACTCGATGGACGTGAGTTTGAGTGAAATCCCGGAGTTGGTGATGGACAGTGAGGCCTGGTGTGCTGCAATTCATGGGGTCACAAAGAGTCGGACACGACTGAGTGGCTGAACTGAACTGAACTGAACTGAGGCAATAATCTGGGTCATAATTTCCTTAGTGTTAGTCACTGAGTCATGTCCAACTCTTTACAACCACGTGCACTACAGCCCACCAGGCTCCTCTGTCCATGGGATTTTCCAGGCAAGAATACTGGGGTGTGTTACTATTCCCTTCTCCAGGGAGATTTTACTATATTAATCTCCCAACTGTGTCTAATATAAACATTTTTATCAAAGGTTTTGCCTTTCTGGTCATTCTATTTCTTTTTATTTTCCTCTAATTTATCTGGTTTTTTTTGACACCAATCTGTTCCTCTATCTCTTTCCTAATTCAATTGTTTTTCTTTGTTAAAAGTTTTACTTAATTTCTCTAAAAAAGGCAAAAACAAAAAAACCCTACAAAAGCAGCTCACCTATTTCTCCATCCCTACCCCTTCCTCTTGCCATCAACAGTCTGTTCTCTGAATCTATGAGGTTGGTTTTGGTTTTGTTATGTTTTCTTTCTGGATTTCACATATAAGAGAGATTATACAGTATTTGTCTTTGATGTATTTCAGTGAGCATAATGCTATTGAGATCTACCCATGTTGTTGCCAATGGTAAGATTTCCTTCTTTGTTTTCAATGGGTAAATAGTAGATTTAAATTTCTGGAAACATTTCAAAAATACTTATTGAGTAATCTATATTCAGATACTCCATTATCTGAGGTCTGAGTGTTTCTTCTGACTTTTAGGGTAAATTGTTCCCCAATATGTTAGAAGGTGGGCTTCCCACATGGTGCTAGTGGTAAAGAATCCACTTGCCAATGCAGGAGACATAAGAGATGCAGGTTAGATCCCTAGATTGGGAAAATTCCCTGGAGAAGGGCATGCCAACCCTCTCCAGTATTCTTGCCTGCAGAATCCCATGGACAAAGGAGACTGGTGGCTACAGTCCACAGAGTCACACAGAGTCGGACACAGCTGAAGCGACTTAGCACACACGCATGCATGTTCAATGGTTCTGGGCTGGGGGCTCAGGACTGGAAGGAAGGGATTGGGCTTCATCTGTAAACATACTGGTGGCTCAGTTCTCCAGGGAAACTCCACCTTTGTTCTGTCAGAAGCTTTTGGAAACTGGGTCACTATATGTTCATTTCTGGGCATGAGATTTCTTAGACCCTGCAGAATGCAAATCTAAAGGCAAAACCTGAGGAAGACTGGTACTATGGTTATATATATATATATTTGTTTTGTTTTGTTTTGTTTTGTTTTCCACCCAGAGCTGGGGCAGAAAGAAGCAAGAGTGTTTGCTAAGAATTTTTGTCCAGCACTTCAGTGAGTTTACAGTTTTCTGCAGGGGTTTTCTCAGCTTATGTAGAACTAAAGTCTTCTTTATTTCCCCTCATTTCTCCCTTGAAGAGATGCGTCCCCCAGCACCCACAGCATCTTGGGCTCTTTCCTCTAAGTGTCCACTTCCTTCTCCATTTCTAGAACCCTACGGATTTTCCTTACTCGAAAACTCTGCTCTCATGTAAAATATGTTTATTATCTTTATATCCAGAATTTAAGTTTTTTATACCCGCAAGGATTTCTTAATAATTAATATTTTATATCATCAGAAATGAAAGTTGCTATAGTACAAGTTTGACTTAAAATCATATTAAACCATTTGGGGAAAAAATGGGGAAATAAGAGGCCAAATAACAGACTTCCATGACAGAAAGGCCCAAAACCAATCCAAGGCGGAGTTTTACCTCACTATTCTAAAAGAAAATTCATAGGTGGTTGAGATCAAATCAGCCAATCCTAAAGAAAATCAACCCTGAGTATTCACTGGAATGACTGATGCTAAAGCTGAAGCTCCTATACTTTGGCCACCTGATGTGAAGAGCCAACTCATTGGAAAATACCTTGATGCTGGGAAGGATTGAGGGCAGGAAGTCAAGGGGACAGCAAAGGATGAGATGGTTGGATGGTATCACTGACCCAAAAGACAGGAGTTTGAGCAAACTCTGGGAGATGGTAAAGGACAGGGAAGCCTGGCGTGCTGCAGTCCACAGGGTCGCAAAGAGTCTGACACAGCTTAGCGACTGAAAAACAACAGCAGCATTACAAAAATAAGATTAAAAACCACAAAGCATAAGAAATATGTGTGGAATTGAGAAAAATAATGGCTCACACTATAAATGGAAAAGAAATTTTGACAGGACACCATTGAAAAATAGAATTCTTCTGCTCCGTAGTTTCTATCAGAGCCTAAGCAGGAGAAAACACAGAAATAAACTGTGTGTCATTAATGAGGAAGTTTTGAAGTGGTAAAAAGTCCACAAGAATTCACTGTTTCATTTCCAAGAGGATTTTTCACACCACATGTGTGTTCAAGGCCTGTCCGGCAGGCCACGCTGCGGGGCTTCAGTCGGACCAGCAGGGGTACTGAGCCTCTCCCTGCAGTGGGCAGATGTGGGCAGCAGCCTGAAAGCCTGGCCCAGGAGTCCTCGGCACCACTGCAGTGAATCATTCACCTCTGCAGTGAATCATACCCATTTATGTTCAGAGTAAGGCTCAGAAACAGCCTTTAAAATTTCCTTCAGCCAAAGTCTCAGAATCTGAAAATCTGGAGCAGTTTATGTTCCTGAATGTGTTTTCCCTTTAATTTTCCTGAGGAGGTTGCAAGACCCATTGAGTTGATTTGCAATGAAAAGTACATATATTTTATTCAAGTGTTTATTCCTTTCCAGGCACCTTATTTCATTTATATTTGCCTGGGCAGTGGCTTGAGGCAAAATAAAATAAAAGCGCTGTGGTAAGTTCTACAAAACTGACACAGCAGCAGGTGCATGAATGGTGTGTGGAATGGCTTTTACATAGCCATGTGCATTAACACTTATCCAGACACTTGTGATGTGGTGGTGAGAGCTGAATGCACTCCAAACTTCCTGTTACCCCTGACAGCCCTGGCAGGAAAGGGACTCTGCTCTTTAAAGCTCTGCTGTCTGATATTGACAGCAATACCCTGTCAGTCCAAAGAGGCCCCCTCCCAGGCTATGAATCATTTTACCCTTTTTTTTTTAACACTTAGAATGATTTTATTGCTTGAAATATTCAAGTTCATTTTCTGATGAAGATGTATCAATCTTTTAAATGTATGCAGGTGGCGCTAGTGGTAATGAACCTGCCTGCCAATGCAGGAGACAGAAGAGATGTGGGTTCAATCCGAGGGTGGAGAAGATCCACTGGAGGAGGGCATAGCAACCTACTCTAGTATTTTTGCCTGGAGAACCC